>NC_140072.1:123952044-124254544 GCF_964194135.1 Talpa europaea
TAATAAAAAGTTTACTTTCTCAGTTGGAAAATTATAGTTCTCTTGGTTTCATTGACACATCTTCTGTCATCTTTAAGCATTTCTGGGTATTTCTTTGTTCCTAGGCAGTCTCTTTCCTGGCAACATCATAGCTTTCACTTTTATTCAAATTGTTGCTTTTTGTTTATATACTCTTGCTAGAAATTATAGTAGAGTAAATAAACAGGATATCAAATATAACACTTTCAAACAATGCTTCCAGACCATATACATCTTCTGAAAGCTAGGGTTTGGGGGCCTCCCTGGTGGCACAGACAGTTGAGCGCAGCGCTGTGAAGATGTTCGCAGCCTCTGCAGTGGTGGTTCAATCCCTGCTGGCCTTGGAGCAACCCACATGGCAAGCAGACCTCTCCTGTCTCACCCGCTGCTCCCCTCAGCAGTGTTTTCGATTGGTCTGCCTGTTCCGTTCCCTGCTCTGTCTCTGGTGAATCCTCTCATCCTCCCACTAATCTGGCATATACCCCGGTTCTTGTATAAATAAACAAACAAACAAATAAACAAAATCTAGGGTTTTATACTCACCTGCTTCTGATAAATCATTTGGATAGCCAACATTGTGTATAAGCTATACTCTTCCTAGTATTTCAGAACTCCTTTATTCCCTTTTGCCTTAAATAGAATCATATTAAAAAAAAACACACAAGAAGATATAAGGAATACTTAATTATGTCTTCTCAATGTTCTTGATAACCAAATAAAACCTATTCCCATAGGGCCTACTGCCATGTTTAGTTGATTATAGCTGAATTTCAGTAATACTATGGTAATATCTTAAAACTGTAGACTTTTATCATGTTGCAGCAACTATAGTCTGCATGACTTTCTGCTTCATCATACACATTAACAGCCCCTATCAAATTTCATGAATTCCACTTGTTTCTTTAATAAATAAGAAATGCAAATACATCTAAAAATACAAATATAAATGATTAAAAGAATGATTTCAAATAGGAATATATATTGCAAATATGCTTTATGAAGATACAAAGATTTAAAGATATAAAGTATTTTGGAAAATTTGATAATTTTTTTAATCTTTATTTTTTTATTTACTGAAGACATAATATTTCTGTAACTTCACCGATTTCTAAATTTGTAATTTTTTCTTAAAATATTTTGTTATAAATCTTGATTCTTTAATATATTTTACAAAAGCTTATTGCAGTTGTTTCTTAGTTTCAACAATATGCATATGTTTTTTCCATTGGAATTTGAGATGCCGGAAATGGTATTTTAGTTATCCTTTTATTCTCTCTCTCTCTCTCTCTCTCTCTCTCATTCATTCATTCATATATATATATATATATATATATATATATGCATATTATTTATTTGTAGATACCAGAGGTGCAGGTTGGGGGTGGTGAGAGGATTCACCAGAGACAGAGTGGGAAGCAGAACAGGCAGATCTACTGAAATGCACTGCTAAGGGGAGCATCGGGTGAGACAGGAGAGGTTTGCTGCACCATGTAGGATGGCTTCCTGCTTGGGGATTGAACTCATGCCAGACTGGTGATAGTGATGAGACTTAACCCTTAGACAACCAAGGAGACTTCACCATATGTTTGAGTGATAGAAACACTGAATCTCTTTCAGAATTCTTTGTAATTAAATGTGCACAGTGCATCAACCTGGTGAATTAAAAAAAAAAAATCCTTAAGTACCAAACTGCCTGAACATTTAGGTTTTCTGCTTTTAACTACTTCAACATTTATTCTTAACTTTTCTTCCCTTTTCAGTAAAACAGAATAATTTATGGGTATACTGATTATAATTTAGGGGTATACTGGTTTATGGGTATACTGGTTTACTTGTGATTTTATTTTGTTTTTCAATAAAAATTCAGAAAAAAAGAAGAAATTGCCTTTTGAACCAAATTTAGGAGTAATAATCAATTCATATTAAAATGTGTTAATGTTGACAGTTGTTTGATATTTGACATAACAATAAGCAGAAAAAACAGGACATTTTTGTAGTCACAACTAAACTCTGATTATTTTGTAGCTAGGGTGATTCTTTGGGAATTTAAAGCTGATGAATATACTGCTAACTAATTGTACCCAGTATTGTTAAATACATGGAGAAATCAGTTACTTTTTTTGCTAAGCACTCTTCTGTTTTCAAAATTAGAATACAGACAAATGCAAAATCTGTGTAGATAGGTGTCAGTGACATAGAAAACTAGGTAAAACATGGGGCATTGAACAAATGCCTTTAGTGGAATTTTGTTGCGTGTAGTCAGTGAATTAGGAGATTGATCTTTCCAGTTCATTTTAATGTTGGACTCTGGCCATTGAAATATTTTATTTAAACATGCCAATAAATTAAAATTATTTCTGTGTAAATATATGGAAACAAAATTTTTAATTACTGTTTACACAAAATGTGCTTGTTTTTTCTTAAAGAGTTCTGTTCTATAAAGTACTGGGCTCTTTGCTAACAATGCTTATTATTCAAAGTATGGTAAAAGTGAAAAATGAGAGTTTTTCTGTGATTGACATAGTAAGAATTTATATATGGTTGTTTTTGTGGGCCAGTGCTTTTGAAAATGAGGGAAATAAACCTAGAAAGACAGAAGTAATTTAAAATGTTTCTTTCAAAAATCATTTACTTACTCAATTGTAATTACACTTGATCATAATTGAATGATTAAGAACACAAATTATAAATAAAATGGCTCTAACTGGAATTATAAGATACACTAATGCTATAACGTAATGCTGTATATATGGGTAAAACTCTTTAAATATATTTATTATAAATGTATATAAGCCCATTAAATGTGTATAAACTTATGTGTAAGCTTACTCATAGTTCTTGTCTTTTAGCATACTAGTAAATATTATGATTCTTTATTTTTGAAAAATCTTTGGGTCACTGCCCAAAGGTCCTTATACCTGAAATTGAGAATCTGAAATCTTAGATTCAATTATGTTCTTTGTAGTACAGGAATGTATGGTAAGAACTAACATACTAGTTAAACTTCCTCTAAAGAATTTTTCCATGGACATGTCTTAATCTATATTAGCAGTTGGATTTAGTTCTGATGAATTACACCAGGAAATAACCTTACATTTTGAATTATCCTTTAAAAGATATTAATGGATGCCTATAAATATAGTGCTATTAATACTAATGTACCCATTGCCAATTTCAACACCCCTTAAGTCATGTTCAGCTTTTTCATCTATATGAAGAAAACTATATACTCTCTTTCTCTCTCTCTCTCTTTATATATATATATATATATATATCCATCCCCTAACCTAATTCTCCACCACTGCTGCACCTGATGATTTGGAAACTAATTTCAAATACATCATTTATTCTATTTCTGTTTTATAATATACTTTAATAGATTGAATAATACAAAATAAAATTCATGGATTGGAACATGTTAATAAGTTTAATTTTGTTCTATTTTATATAATAGTTGCCTACATTATTTTTTCCCATTGTCCCTGTAATTTACTTGTTGATGAAACTGAACTATTTCCTGGTCGTGTTTCTTAAGCTTGAATTTTGCTGCTTATGCCTCTGTTTTCTTATTATCTTCCTTAAATTGTTAATATTAAAACACTGAATCATATTTAGCTTTAAATAATTTTGCAAGAATACTTCACAGGTGGAATTGTGTACTCATTTTGAGAGGCTTATCAACATTTGTCTCCATTTTCTTGATTAAGATCATACTTAGTTGTTGAAAGATCAGATTATAAGCAGTATGAAATTGGCAATATTGTTGGAGTAAAAATTTCCCTCATGCATAACTCAATTATCTTGCAAATAATGCCAAGTTAAATACTTAGTACTTTCTTAGGTGTTTCATTTTCAGAATGGGTGGATAATGTAGATCCCTCCATTATCAAAATGAGATAATCTAGATTCCTCCAAAGTTAATCACTGTGTTTTTATTTCATATTATTGACTCATTGTTTTTAACATATTTTATGTGTTTCCGTATTTTGAACTGTCATTCTTCTGATGTTTAAATTGTCATGCCCATTTAGAATCAAGTTACTGCCTGAGTCCTCCAGACCAAAAATGGTAGTGATAAACTGTTTTCTGTAATTAGGAAGTGCACCAGACTTATTCATGAGCTGGTTCTAAGGAGGAATCCAACCTATATTCAGGAGGTATTGGCTGCATGGAGGAGAAAATGGCAATGAAATGTGCAAATCTAAATACTAGTAGTGCTCATTTCTACTGGATTAATTACTATTTGATTTAGTTCTCCTAGTGACATTTAGTCCCAGAACAAACTAGTCTTTGCATTTCCAATCAAATTTGGGATTGAAGAAATTTACTTGAGTTTTATTCTATCACTTTTTCTCTTGAGGAAAATCTGGTTCTAAATAATTACTAATTTGCAAACTCCGTCAGTTGAAGGTCAGAGAAGTCCTATTTAACCTACTTTTGTCACATTAAAGTAAAGAAATTTCCAGTGGGTAAATGGTGATCTTCTTTTTGTTTTGTTTTCTACCTAAAGGGCACATCAGACATCTGTTTTTATAAGTGTATGTGTGTGTGTGTGTGTGTGTGTGTGTGTGACCCTCGCCAGCGGCCAGGGAACGAACCAGCGCTGCAGAGGCTGCGGGGCACCCTCGCAGCTCAGCGCTCAAGCACTGCGCCACCAGGGGAGGCCCTTTATAAAAGTCATTTTATGTTGAGTAGTGGTATGGACTGGTATATATACAAAGGTTCTTTCTATTAATTTTACTTACAGCATGTGCCTGATATGAATGCAGTTTTAATATTTCTATGATAATTTTAAAATTATTTTCCACACTGATTCATAGCTCAATGTATAAATCTTTCATATCTCATTTTTTTCAAAAACTGAATCAGACTGTGTTGTATGTTGAAAGGAAAGATAAATAGTTCTGGGAACATGATCTTTTAAAATAATTGTTTTCTTCTACAATTTGTTAATTGCCTTATAGTATTGAAATGTATCTCTCATAGGGAATAATTAATAGCTTTTAATTCCATCTCTGATCCTGGAGTTTCTCACCTTGACAGAAAATGCCAGACACTTTGATTCTTTCCTATTCACCTGAGTATTTTCCTGCTGCTCAAATCTGCTCATTTATTGTCTAGGCACTTTGATTTCTAGATTTGCAGGTGTACTAGTTGTATATTTATGTGTAGCAAGTATTTCCAGACTCATCAGTTAAAAAAAGACAAAACAAAACAAAACAAAACAGTTATTTCACTATCTATGGGAGAGGAATGTTGGAGCAGTTTAGCTATGTGGTTCTTATTATTTCTCATGATGTTGAAATCAAATTGTCAGTCAAATGTGGGAGTCATCTAATAGGGCCTGAAGGAATCTCTTCCACACTCATTCATGTCATGTTGGTAGTCTTGATGGGACTTTATATGCATACTTCCTTACTTGTCAGTCTTCCATGTGGGCCCCTAGAGAGAGACCTACTGGTATATGATAGCTTACTATTAAGTGCACAATCACCTGACTATGGAAACAAAACATTTTTATAATTTAATATCAGGAAACTTCAAAATGTTCATCTTTTTAAAAATTTTTTATTAGAAATGAGATAGTAAGTTTAGTCCACACTCAAATGAAACATACTCAAATTAATATTTGAGACTATTTTATGCCTACCTTTTTATAGTGGCCAAGTTTCTGAATATGTGTATCATTACCTATTGGCCCTTTTCATGGCAATAACCTAACTTTTTTAATATATTGATATTTGAATTCTTTTTTTTTAAACATTTTTTATTTATACAATAGCTGGCGTAGAGGCCAGAGGTGTGGGAGAGTGAGAGGATTCTCCAGAGGTAAAGCAGGGATCAGAACAGGCAGATGACAGAAATACACTGCTGAGGGGTGCAGCAGGTGCTACAGTAGAGGTCTGCCGTGCCATGCGGGACTCTCCCTGGCAGGCTTGGAATCGAACCCGCGCTGCAGAGACTGCTGACAGCTTCACAACGCTGTGCTCAACAAGCTGTGCCACTGGGTAGGCCCAATAACCTATTTTTGGTCATCAGTTTACAAAATAAATTCTTTTGGTCATACTTCCTTCCATTTTGCTATTGGTATATTTTGGTTGGTTTTCCTTATTTTAACTATTATCACAGAAGGAAAATATTTGAAATTCAGTATGCCAACATCAGTTCAAAATAGCTTAATATATCATTATTATTATTTAAAACTATCCCTAGATGTAATAATATGCTTGGTGAAACATTGAGTCATAGACTAGATATTTATTAGCATTGAACCACCAGATAGGTATATTCCAAAAAAAAAATATATATACATTTGGTTAAACTAATCATTGTCAGTTCTCAAGTTACTCCTACTTTTTTTTTTTATGATTCCAGTGCTAACAGTCTGTAAATTCATCTTCAAGAAAGCTGTTGGTGATCCACCTTAATATTTAGGTGTCAAACATCTGGCAACTATTTTACAGATTTGTCTATCAAGAGCGTTTCCTGGCTGATCTGAGACAGCTGCTTGATTGAATGTCTCTCTGCCCTATATGTTATTAACTTCACTCTTTTGGAACCACTTCTAATGACAAACCATGTCCTGTCATTTTCAACCTTCTTTATGCCATTATAGTTGACATCTCCTGAATATGCACGGGAAGATTTGTTTCTGCCCAAGTGGAATTTTTTTCCAGATGATGCAGAGTCTTGAACTAGAAGGTCTTTGAACAAGTCATCCCAGATCGAACAAATATATACCAATTTTTTCAGTGTCACAGAAAATGACATAACAAATCATTTGGCACAAACACAATATATAAACAAAATCCATATTTTAATACCCAAGTATTCTAAAGCACTTTTACAAGTTTTCATATTCTAATCTATAATACAGCTACTCATGTAGAATTAACTTAGATGTACAACTAAAGGAAAATATTAGAAAGGTCAGTGGCTCTCAAATCATAAAAATATTTTGTTACAGAATTTAACAAAATTTAAGTAGAATTTAAGTAGAATTCTAAAGTTCTAACTCCGAGTTCAGTAAAGGTTTCATAATGCTATAGTATCTCTTACTAAGAGGACCCAAGAATAACTGAAGTCATTATCCACTTTTTTTTAGTTAAGGCTGATGAGATAACCCCAGAAATAATAGCAACATCACTTTTCATATATCTCTCACCTCTAATAGTCTCCAACCTACCCTGGAATTGAAGTCTGCTATTTTTCAGCACATGGCAACTTTCAAACCATTTTACATTCTTATTATTTTCAGTACACCCCTGTAGTTTTGTTTGAGATGGACAGTTTTATTCATTTTGAACCTCTCCTGATCTAAAGAGATATTGTTGATAGAAAAAGGCAATGCAGGATTTAACTTTTTCTTTATTGAAGAGTGCACTGCAGAGATGTGAAAGTTAGTTACCCACTGTTATTTACAGATTGATCCAGACTTTTCTGTTTTTGTATATTAATATCATAAATAATCAACATATTACTTGCAATTACTTTTTCTCTATTTTAATTTGCTCACTACACTTTAACTTTTCTAAAATATTTTTTGAGTCAATATTGGTTTATATCGTTTGCATTATGGAAGTGTAGTATCCACCACCTCAGGCACAGGTTTGGATTAAAAGCACAAAATCAGGTCCCATGGAGGGACAGATTCTTATAGAGGGAAAAAGGGCAAGACAATGTAATGGATAAGTTAATGGTTAAAGGAATTATAATGTAAAAATTTGCAAATGGCAGGGCCATAAAGTAAAAGTAGGTAAAAGGACCCTTTCTCAGTCCTTTGAGGCAGAATGTAATTATGTTGTTGGTTTTGTGCGATGTTGGTGGTTGGTACTGTCCAAGATATAGGTCCTGTTTAAAGAGGACAGTAAACATTTTGTGTGGGGACTTCCTTCGGACTGATTTTAATATGGCTTTGGTGATGGCACTTTTCACACTATTGGATTCAGACTAGTTTTAAGTATTTTAGGGCAGGTTCAGAGTATTAGGTATTACTTTGTTGTGGGTGCTGTCATTAATTGAGGGTAATTCTGTGATTTATCTAGGAGGGTAGGGGAATGGGGTGAATTTAATCTTATCCATAGCGAAGTTAGCAGCTGCTACAAGTGGGATGCTTGGTAATTTTTATGGTGACATGTATTTCTTTTGGTCTGTGTTGAGATGTGATTAGAGAGTAGTGTTATTTTTGCTTTTTGTCTCATTTTATCAGGGTTCCAGAGGACTTTATGTGATGTTAGAGTTTTGTGAAATTGTTTATATACTGCACAGTAACCACAGGTCTGGCTGGTAGCAATAAACTAGATTCTAGCTGACAGCTGTTAGAAATTTCTTTTCTTGATCAATACCAATAGAAAAAAAAATTAACAACATATCATATGTTCTAAACTAAGCCAGTTAGTTCATACTATGCTAGCCTACATGGGTAAACACATGAAACAATCCAGGACAACAAGAACCAATATTGGGGCTTTTGTTTTATCTTAAAGTTAGACAGATTTCTCTTCAGCCCATGAAAGAGATTGTCATGGTTTGAAGCTGCAGGATCACTTTGCAATTTCAGGAAACTCTGCTGAACTCTGTACCCATAACAGAGAGGCAGAAAAAATATAATGATCCTATAGTCGTTACTGTATTTTATTTCATGCTATTCTCTGAACAAGCGGTATTTCCAATTTAGATTTAAATCTAACTGGGTTGAGAATTCCATAAATTTAAATAGCTGAATTGTTATATATTCCATACAAAAATTTACTGTTTGAGTAAGTTTGACCTGTCATAAGTAATGCTTGTTTATATATTATAAAATCTGAGTCCTTCTTAGGGAATTATGTTGAATTAACTTATGTAGAATGACATACATAAACTTTGTTTTTATATCACAGCTAATAAAAACTAAATTAATATAATTTTGAAAATGTAATTTTATAGGTAGTTTATTGAAATGATTTAAATATTTTTTACTTTTCATATATTTATTTTAGAATAGAAATGCACCATGAAATTATTTTGAGAAGAAACAATTTAAATGATAGAAATTGACTGTGTATATATTTTTTTACTTTACTATATTTTATCTAAATTTATAACTTTTGTTAATATATGAAGTTCTATGATCAGGTGGAATGCATTATATATAAATACATATTTATGCATTATTTATTTATTTTTATTTATTTTTGCATAGTAACTGGGATGAAGGCCAGAGGTGCAGGGTGAAAGGATTTACTAGAGACAGAGTGGGTAACAGGATAGGAAGATTTACTGAAATACAATGCTAAGGGGAGGAGCTGGCAAAAGAGGAGAGGTCTGTTGCACTCTGTGGGTTAGCTCCTTGGCCAGTGATGGAAGTCAGGCCCTAGCTGGTGATACCACTGACATTTAACCCCTAGTCCACCAAGAAGGCCCCCATTTAGGTATTTCATTATTATGAAAGTCATACATTCATTTACCTATTTTTAATAAAAAGTAAAGGTAAAGAGTATGAATACTGATAGTTCAAATCTCTGTCAGAGCTTCAGATTCACATATACATCTAGTTTCTGTTGTGCTGTTATTTGATTTCATTCCTATATTGTATAGGTTATGAATGTTAATTTCTTGTGTCCATTAACATTCTAATATATTTAGCACTACTTAGAAACATAAAATACTTACAAATACTTTAAAATTCAAAGCAATTGGTACTCATATCAAAGTAAACCTAGAGATTTTGTTTCTATAACATGCAAAGTTTTTTTGTCTTTAGATATATTCTGGCATTACCATAATTTATTAGTAATGAACATTAACAAGGATTTTATTCTGTGTTAAAAATGAAAGTATGTTTTTCAAAATGTACATTAATGTACCGTAAATGTATTTTACATTAATGTAAAGTCCTTTGGAGTGTAATTTCTTCACTTTTCTGGGATGGCAGTGAAGCTGAGATATCTTTGCTATCTTGTATATATAAATGTTACTTTAAAATCAGTGAAATTTCCTTGTTATGAAGGATATGCTTGTGAAACTCCTCTTAAATTGTATTTGGAAGTACAAATCTAAATCTAATTGTTTAGAATCATGAAGGAGGCCTCTCATGATGGAATTAGTGACCTTTTAATAGATATTAGAGCTCTTTCTCTGCATGTGAGTATATGTGGACATGGCAGCTATCTGCAAATCAAGTAGAAGTTTCTCAACAAAGCCCAATCATCCCAGCATCCTGACTTCACAGGGAAAACCTCTAGAACTGCGAGGGGAAAAAAAAAAAAATGTTGTTTAAGCTACCTAGTGTATTGTATTTTGTTGTAGCAGCTCTAGCAAACTAGGGCATTCCCCAGGTAGGCAATATACTGGTCTGTAATAAACTCCAGTACATTTCAATGGCTGAAACCTTTTTAAGTGTGCTCTATGATGATGATTCTATTAAATTGAGATTTGTTAATAAAAACTTAGGTAGAGAATTCTACTGTTTGGAAGTTAATCAACATCTGAATAACTGACTGATCAATGAAGAAATAGCAAGAGGAATAAAAAAATATTTTGAAGAATGCTAATATCACTAATATGATATGTCAAACTTGATGGGATGCGTCTGTGATAGAAATTCATAATTAATGGTAATAATAGTGAAATGAAAGGTGACATCAAATGTAAATGTCCTAAACTGTCCATCTTTCATATTTAGAAAAAAATAGCAAAGCAAACAGTGTAAATAGAAGGGTAAAAAACATGTCTGATATCATTCTACTTAGTTTTGCAAATTCTATGACTTTATATGATCTATTAAAATTTGAATAGCACTTGAGGTTAGTATTTGAGAGGAGAGCATGAAAGTAAAATCCAGTATGATGCTAGTGCTATATATTTTAATTTAATTTAATTTTTTTATTTGAATGATTTATTTTTTAATATTCTTTTTCATTTATTTTTCACATCATTGTTCATTTTTAAACAATATTTGCTTCTCCCCACCCCCTCACATGTAGTCCCCATAGAGTTTCCTTCACCAATGCACCCACACACCATCACCTCAGTTCCCTGTGCTCCTCCCTTGCTCCCTCTGATTCCTCTTCCTCCTCCCCTGCAGGATGTCTCTGATTTATAATTGTCTGTTTTTGCTTTGTTGTGTTTTGTACTGTTATTATTTTTTATGCTGATGTTTTATTTGGTTCCCCTATGTTCCTGCTATAAGTGAAACCATCTGATATTTTTCTTTTTACTTCTGGGTTATTTCACTGAGCATAATTCCTTCTAGTTCCATCCATATTGCTGCAAACGGCATCTATTTTGATTGCTGAATAATATTTCATTGTGTATACGTACTACATCTTCTTGATCTAGTCAACTATTTTTGGGCATTTGGGTTGTTTCCAGGTTTTACCTATTGTAAATAGTGCTGCAATAAACATAGGTGTACAGGTGGTCTTTTGAATCACTGTTTTTGTGTCCTTTGGGTAGATCCCCAGGAGTGAAATTGCTGGGTCATATGGTAGCTCCATTTTTAGTAGACTGAGGAACCTCCAGGCAGCTTTCCATAGTGGTTGAACCAGTTTCTACTCCCACCAGCAATGCAGGAGAGTTCCTTTTTCACCACATCCTTGTCAACATTTGTTGTTGATTGTTTTTTTGATATGTGCCATTCTTACTGGTGTAAGGTGGTATCTCTGTGTGGTTTTAATTTGCATTTCCCTGATTATAAGGGATGTTGAACATTTTTTCATATGCCTGTTGACTGGATTTCTTGATTGGATTGTTTATTTTGCTTTTGTTGAGTCCTGTGAGTTCTTTGTATATCTTTGTGATCAGTCCCTTATCAGATGACTGTAGTGCAAATATTTTTTCCTAATCAGTGGGGTGTCTCTCTGTTTTGGTTAATGTCTCTTTTGCTGTGCAGAAGCTTTTCAGTTTGATGGAACCCCAGCTGTTTGTTTTCCTTGACTTTCTTTGCTTTGGGTGATGAGTCTTTAAAGACGTTATTGTGATGTATGTCTTGTAGTGTTTTACCTATATTTTCTTCTATATATTTTATGGTTTCAGGTCTTATGTCCACTTCTTTTTTCCATTTTGAGTTGATTTTTGTGCTATATATTTTTATTGAAATGTGATTTCAAGCTTATCTAGACACAGTTAAGATCTTTTGTTTGTAATTGCATCTTAGTTACAGAAAAGGACCTCAATAATAAAAGAAATGCATTATATATAAACAGATAATGTCTCCTAAGCAAAATACCTGAATGTACTCTTATTTTACTCTAGGATACAGTCTCATCATTTATTTTTTTTAAATAGTGTACTCTACTTTTTATTTAATATAACCATTTCCAAGTCTTTTTTTTTTTTTATTTCATCACCTTAAGATCATCACTTGCTAGAAAAAGAATAATGCCTTAGAATTCAGAATGTACTTTCAAGTCACTCTATATTCCTTTTACACTAAGATGATATCTGGAGTACAATGTAAGATTTGAAACTTTCATCTGTTTATATGTTTAAAATATGAACTAAATGCAAAAAATATTTTAGTGTCTGCATTACTAATTTATTCAGCATTTGTGACCTTCTCCCTTGAAAAATTAAAGAAAATCTAAATGTATTATTTACTCAGCAACTGTAATATGGTGATGGACTAAAATGTGACCAATGTTGGGCATCCCCTGGTGGCGCAGGCGGTTGAGTGCCATGCTGTGAAGCTGTCTGCAGCCTCTGCAGCGCTTGTTTGATCCCGGCCAGCCGGTGAGGGTCCCACATGTCGCAGCAGACCTCTCCTGTCTCGCCCGCTGCTCCCCTCAGCAGTGTATTTCATCAGTCTGCCTGTTCTGCTCCCTGCTCTGTCTCTGGTGAATCCTCTCACCTTCCCACACATCTGGCCTTTACCTAGGTTCTTTTATAAATAAATAAACAAACAAACAAACAAATAAATAAATAAATCTTTTTAAAAAAATGGAACCAATGTTAATCTGAAATACAATCCTTATAGCTGGGAAGTATCAGAAGATTATCTCATAGAACTGCTGTGAAATCTGTAGCAAATTCTCTTTAAAACTGCAAGAAATGCACTGAAGTTTTATTTAATTTTATTTTTATATTGAAAAACTTGGTTGAAAATCACCTACATACCATGCATAATCTCAAGCACACACAATGCACATTGCTGCATGTGCATATTACCAAATGCTTTAACTATACCCTCAATAGAAATATAGTTCAAGAATTATAGGAATCAGGGCCTCCCTGATGGCGCAGTGGTTGAGCGCTGGGTTCCGAAGCTGCCCGCAACCTCAACAGCGCTGGTTCGATTCCCGGCTGCTCCCCAGCCACCGGAGGAGGGTCCCATATGGCGTGCAGACCTCTCCTGCCGCCCACTGCTCTCACCCTCCCGCGCTTCTGACTGTACCCAGTGCTTGTATGAATGAATGAATGAATGAATAAATAAATAAATAAATAAATAAATAAATAAATAAACAAATCAACAAACAAATCAACAAATAAATAAAATAAATCTTAAAAAAAGAAATAAAGGAATATCAGAAATGAAGAGGTATTTTAAATGTACGGTTTCTTTCAATTACAACAGATGTGTGGGGGCAGGATGGGGCAGGGATACAAAAACTGCCATATGCAGATAAATTATTTTGAAGATGCCGTTTTTACTTCAAAGGTAGATTTTATTTTGTAGGTCTGGTTTGGGTGTCAGTGTGATTGTTTATAAAGTATGAGATAAGAAATAAATTAGGGAGTAATTTGTGTTTTAAGGTCAAATCTGCTTCTAAAGACTTCAGTAAAATAAATGAATATATGGTTTCTAGGTCTTGTGGGTCAGATAATAGGATTGAGACAAATGAAAGGAACTCAAACTGACTTGTCTCTTTTAAAATAGAGAGTTCAGAGTATCATTTTATTTTTTAGAAGAAAAAAGTCTGTTTTTAGAGGTGAGAGTAGAGGTGCCTGGTCTGCTGGAAGCACAGAAATGGTCTGAATTTGAGCAAGTCCTGGGAAGATTGAAGCAAGAGAGATTTAGGAATACATGCAGTATCAGTGTTTGAGGTTTGGAAAGAAAATTGAGTGACAAGTAGTGTAAGAAAATTTCCCCAGGTGTTCTGTAGGACCTCTGACATTTTTCAAAAGACTGTTGTAAAGAATTAAATTGCTTTGTATTGCTTTTTGGATGCTCATCTGAATTCAAAAACAATGCTGAGACAGCCTCAAAAGGAACCACTTTTATTGGGCTATATTAATGGGTATGTTTAGAGCTTATATATTACAAAGTTTATATTCAAGTTATTTGGTTATCAAAATGTAGCATGTGAAGGAATGCATGCATCACATTTTCTTTATTTTTGTTTTTATACTATATATGGTCCGATGATGAAATAAACATTTGCCTAACTAATTTGGTTCCTGTCTCACTTTCTTAAAGCTGATCATTTTTTTTTTTTTTTAGGTTTTTGCTACTTATAATATTACTCACTGCTTTTGGCCAAGTATTACTTGATAATGTTAGCCATTGATTATTAGACAACCCCACTTTGTTTTACCTGTCTTTGCCTTCCCCTGGTCCCTGCATCAGTGTCTTTTGTGAGGTACCCTTCTTTTGGTCCAGTTATATCTCACTATGTAAGGCAGCCCTGCTAGGAAATGTGCATGTACATCAACTAATTCCTGTTCCTTAAAGAGTTCATCCAAAATTGCAGAAGGGTGATATAACTCATTAGATCAGGAATTCAGAAGTCTTCATAGCCTAAGCTCTTAATGAGAACCAACATTCGATGAATCAGGTGAACAACAACAAAAAACCTCACCTTGTAGTAGAACTTTATGGTCTGCCCCTGCACATACTGATTGCAT
This sequence comes from Talpa europaea, assembly GCF_964194135.1. Classification (NCBI taxonomy): domain Eukaryota; kingdom Metazoa; phylum Chordata; class Mammalia; order Eulipotyphla; family Talpidae; genus Talpa; species Talpa europaea. The sequence continues at coordinate 123,966,889 of NC_140072.1, forward strand.
TTTGTAGCATTGGATGTCTGCCTTAAAGTGTTTTCCAAATTTTCAAACTTGAACTGCTGCCTGAGATGTTTTATTCCTATTTTCTACTTATTGGTTGGAACTTTGGAAGCCAAAGAATACCTGAATATTATCCAAACTACTAATTTTTCGGATTATTTTCATTTCATCACTTGGCTATCTCCAAGTGTTGTGACCAAGTTTTGGTGATTCCAATATCCCTGTTATTTTACTGCCTCATCTTGACTTTCTGAAGTCATAGTGCTACGCAGGGTCATGTGGCTAGGTACAAGTGGCTATGTACGTGTGGCTATGTACGTGGCTATGTACAAGTTCATGTACAAAACTCCTTGGTGAACATTTTTTCAAACAACATGAATTTACCCTCTGAGATTGCACTAAAACTCCAATTCTTATCTGATGTTAATTAGGATACATGGGACTTCCAATATTGCTGTGTGAATAATCAAGGCCTTAAATAATTTTCAATGTGTTATAGGCTATTATGCATGGGTTTTTTTTATTTTTTATTTTTTATTTTAAAAGATTTATTTATTTATACAAGCACTGGGTACAGTCAGAAGCGCGGGAGGGTGAGAGAATTCACCAGAGCCAGAGCGGGGAGCAGAGCAGGCAGAAGGACCGAAGTACACTGCTGAGAGGAGCAGCGGCCGGCAGGAGAGGTCTGTGCGCCATGTGGGACCTTCCTCTGGTGGCTGGGGAACAGCTGGGGATCGAACCGGTGCTGCAGAGGCTGCGGACAGCTTCGCAACCCAGCGCTCAACTGCTGCGCCATCGGGGAGGCCCAATACTTTTGTCTTTATCTGAATGCCAACCTTAAAATTATGAGTAAGAAGTAATGGTTTGACTAGGTAGTCAAGAATTGGAGAAAGAAAGGTTGGTAATATCTTTTGAAGGATGCCAGTGATTTTTTTTTTTAGGTTGACATTTTTAATTAGGAATGAAATTCATATGCATTGATAATACATATATGTGTACACATATACATGTATGATACATGTGTATACTAATGTGTTTTATATGTATATAGAACTACTATCTACACATACATCCAGGATATCCTAATGAATATTCTTATTTTATACTTAACTAAATTTCAGACTTTAATCAATATTTCTACTATCTACTCTTGACTTTGTTATGTAGAAGATAAGAGGTAGAAAGAGGTTTAGAATAATTATAAATGTATAATTTATACATTTATAAATGAATCACTATGAATCTGTCTTGTTCATGAAGGAACTAAAAAATTGAAAGAATACATTCAAAAGTAAAATTTTGAAAAAATACATTCAAAATTTTAAAATTTATGCACATGCATATATTAAAATTTTAAACATGTATATACATGTTTATACATACGGACATATTGGTTTTTATGTGTTTATACATCTGAGTGTATGCATGTGTATCATAACTATATAAAATATATATGTAAGAAAATGATAACATTATGGTTCACTCATTGATTGTTTCATCCCATTTTGATTTGAGTAGTTACCTTCTTGACTACTCTGTGGTAAATATCCCCTCTCTCCCAAACATTCCATTCCCTTTTCCTGTATTAATTTATTCAAATGAGTAAAGTACCAAGTTTTCTCCCTTTTTGAACTGTAAAATTAGTTTGCGGCTCTTTCCTAACCCTTAGAAAGATGCCTGTTTTAAACCCTTTGTTGGATGAATTTAGAGGAGAGAAAGATCATTAAGAAGTTGATTAGTCACAAATATGGTTACTGGTTCAATCACCAATTAGTCATTAACTTTTTGGCTTACTTTATAATTTCACCACATCTCTGGCAAAACTTATTATTCCCAGCCACCTTAGGCAGTGTGTGCCAGTACTAATTTGAATGTTTGATATTAATGATGAGTATTCACTTAGCAATAAATCTTCATGCGGTAAGTAATGTATACATTGTATGTTTAGATAATTCAAGATGAAAAAAATAATTCAGAAGTCTTATTCTACCAATTTATCTCTATTCAAACATTACTTTAGTACAGTTTATTTATTTATTATTTTTGTATGCATTGAATTTCTGTATTTAAACTGTTTTGGAGATCAAGCTGTGTTTTCAATTAACTCAAAAAAATCTCCTTCCATTTGCAACAGCAAGGAGTCCCATCACAGAGGGTAATATCAGCAATCTGTTTTTCATCTTATAATTACACAAGAAAATCTTCTAACAATGGAATGCTCACAAGAGACACAATCCTGTATAATCACACATAGATGAAGATCAGTTCAAATGTCATACTTTGTGTTATCTTCATTTTAAAAAAGATCTATTTGAAAATTTGACTCAAAGGCAAATCAGCATTTGAGAAACAGAGTCTTCATTTGGAATTCCCCCTTTATTTTATTTTCTCTTTATTGATTATTTACTGTTCTCTTAAATATTCTTCATGTAATGTAGTTAAATGTACTTGCTTTGGGAACCTAACTTTGTGTCCGGTATTCATTTATTATCAACTATATGTGCATGTAAGCGAATACCAGTATTTCTAGCCTATCATTTCATCATCTTTAAGACAGAATAATAGCACCTAATTGAATTATACTATTTTAATACTATTTTAAAGGGAACTAATTGACTTACAGCAGTAAATTATTTATGAATAACAAGAAATATGAAGTATTTTTATTTGCTGTATACTTTGAGTATATGAACTATAGCAATTGCTTTCTGGATTTGGAAACATAGGTATTCAAAATGCCACTGTGGATTTGACTTTATAAGTAGTTCAGTGTTTAAGCTAACCTGTTACCAGAATAATGAAAATCTCCTGAGTTCATTGAAGGGCTTTTAATAATCCAAAGCAAATTTTTTAGCTTGGCAAATGCTTGGTGATCCTTGACATTTGTATATTTTCTTTTTTCTACCATCATTGTATAACCTTCTTTGGTAGTTTTTGTTGTAACAAGGTCAAAATACTTAGCTTCCCCAATATACTATTTTAGTCATTTGTGATTTTTCTGTTTAGGATGAAGCACAAAATAATAATAGTCTATGAAACAATCATACAAGCTAATTTCATGATTATAACACTTTCTAAGTTATAAGTAATTAATAAAGATAAATTAATTGAAAATATAAGTCTTAGAAAGATAAATAATAAAAGTAAAAAGGCAAAGCATATTATAAGGTAATATGTTTGCATCCCATATACCAGAAATATTTAAGATGTATTAAAATCTTAGCAGCAAAAGAAAGTCAAATTTTGTAAAAATAATATAATCAATGCGTTGAAAGTTGAGTATACGTGTAATATTACAGTTCCACAATTCTATCTTGCAATATTTCTTCTAGTTCAAATTGTATGAGTATAAAAATCATCAAAACATGCACAGCATTGAAAACAATGCCAATTTCTGTTAGAAAATTAAAAGTATGCGATGGAATATTAGACAGCTGTTAAAATCAGTGAAATAAATGGATAAATTTTAATGTTTAGTAAAATCCATAACAAATTAAGTCCAGACATTATTATAAAACTCAAAATCTAGTACAGCCCATTAGCTTATTGTTTAAGGATATATACATGAGTTCAAGGAAGTTCTTTTATAGAAAAGAAAAAGAATCATTAAAATAAATTTTGGGGAGGTGGGTATTTCTGGAAGTGGATGTTTTGGCAAACCTAAGATACTAATTATGGATGATGGATTAGCAAGGGTATGTTATTGTAGTCACTAAGTTACATTTATTTCACATATATGCCTTTCCATGTGGCAAATATATCAAAAACATAATTAAAAGGAAAATGACATTTCATGACTTCTAATATATCAAAAAATATAGCATTTGGTAAAATGACCCCTAACTAGTGAGCTATCATAGAGAAAATAAAAGAAAAAACAAATGAACAAACTTGAAATTTGTGTTGTGTTAAATACCAAGATACCTTGCAAAGAGAAACTATAGGAAGCTCTAAAATAGTTACCCAAGCAGGTGATATGTCTAATATCTTGTTGCTTCTCTGGCTATAACACACAGCATTTTAGTGACATTAATCCCCAGGGATAAATTCCATTTGCTCATGGTATACTGTCCTTTTAACAAGATGTTGAATGATGTTTGAGTATTTTGTGAGAATGTTTGCATTTATATTCATTGGGGATTTGGGTTGTAGTGTTCTTGTAGTTTCCTGTTTTTGTCTGGCTTTAGGTGTGTTAGGTTAATTCTCTTCTCATAAAGTGTCTGGAAGTACTGGAAGTATTCCCCCAACTTCAGGTGTTTTTTTTCTGGAAGAATTTAAGCAATGTTGGTGTCCATTCTCCTTTGAATATGTAATGGAAATTGGTACCATAGCATCTTTTTCTAGGATTTCTTTGTTGGAAAGTTTTTTTTTGTTGTTGTTACTGATTCAATCTCCTCATTTGTAATTGATCTCTCCAAGCTTTCTTTGTGATTTAGTCTTGTTAGGATGAATGTTTCTAGGAACTTATCCATTTCTAGTTATTGAATTTGTTGGCTTGTAATTATTCATAAAGGCTCTTATGATAAAGCCTGCCAAAGACTTCCTAAACCACTCAGCACCTGCTTCTTCTGTGATTGGCTCTTTGCTCCATGCCACACCCTTCTTCCCAATAACTGCACATTATTCACATTAGATCCTTCTGTGTATCTACTATAGCTTATTGTTTCTGGTTTTATGTAAAACATAACTATTCTATCTGATAACCACTGACGTCACATAGAGAACTGTACTATTAACACTTCCCCCTATACTTTTTTATTGATGTTTCAATTTACATATTGTGTATCAGCAATTATTTGTATTATAGTTACTTTTCATAATTTCATATTTATCACTTATGCAAGAGATAAAAATGATGTGCAAACCTATATTGCACACTATCACAGTATGCTGAGGTCTATATTTTTACCTTATCAATGAGTTTTATACTTTCATACTGTTGTTTAGCATTCTTTCATTTCAACTTGAACTTCCTTTATAATTTCTCTTAAGACAAGTCCAGATCCAGTGATGAGTTCCTCAGTTTTTGTTTGTAACTTGATTTTTTTTTTTGGGGGGGAATCTTTTTCTCATTCAGTTCTGAGGGACAGGTTTTATAGTTATAGTGTTCCTGTTTGACAGTTGACTTAATTAGTTTTGTCTTTTTGTCTTTTTTTTTTTTTTTAGATGTATTCACCTCTTCTGGTTGTCATATCATTTGTATGTGATGAGTTACTTTTCTTGTGTGGTTTTCAAAGTTCTCTTAATCCTGTCTTTGGTAATTTGATTATAATGTGTCATAGGGTAGACTTCTTTGTTTCATCCTATTTGGTATCTCTTGAGTTTCCTGAATATACTTGACCCTCCCTTTATTTGGAAAGCTTTTGGCTATTGTTTCTTTAAATAAGCTTTTGTCTGATGCTTAAATGCATTTCCTATTCATGAATAACTTTGCATTTCCATCATACACTGTAGTCTGGATGTGACTGTAACCCAGTTTTAACCACTTCATTGTTTCATTTGAAACTTTTGATTATGCTCAATCAAATAACATTTGATACAGTTCAAAAACATTTTCATTAGAGTGCACTCAAATTTGTAATGTGAAAGCCACTTAGCTGCTAATGGTGAAGTTCATGTTACATGAACTATTTCTACTTGCAAAATATTCCCTATTTAATGGCATGATTAACTCAGAATATATTTAATTTATATCCAAGGAAATTTGTGTGGACAAAGAAAGGACAAAAATATCCTAATAATATACTCCCTTACCTTTTTCACCCACTTTCCTGTCAGGTGTTCTGATTAGTCTAATAGATATACTTATCAACTGTTTTATATTCTAAGTATATTGTTAATGCCATCACATATGGATTAAATCATAGAAAATATATAAGCATGCACAAATTCAGAAAATCAGCCTGTATGCTTCCAAATGCTTTATCTTATTGTGCTAATTTGTGCTTGCAAGGGGAGACTTCATTTGCTCTAACTACATGAAAACAGAAGAGGAAAAAGCCTGTATTACTGATTGGCATGTGTAACACTCTACTTCTAATCAGATTAGGTTTTTATTTGAAAAACTAGTTACAGATTTCCCTTAAGAGTTATGCTGTATTATGTTTAAACTGCTAGTGATTGTGTCTTGAATAAAACTTACTGTGTACCAATCATACCTTGTAATCCCCTTATTTGGGAAATGAAATGCATTTGTGGCATCGCTCGGTCCACCCATTTGTTCATGCATCCATGTGTTGATCCATCCACATGTTTATCTATCCATCTACTTGGAGAAAGAGAAGCAGTGTTTTCCAGGAATCCTCAAGCAATTTCACTGCACTGAATTCCATTTGCTCAGCATATGAATACAGTTGGCTAAAAGCATCTCAAGTATCCTAAGATCATTCCATAAGGATACTTGAGATATCTTCTTGTTTTCTTTATGCTTCTGGAGATTTTGTTTTGTATATTTGTGATATTGTAAGCAAAACAAAGTTTCATCCTGAAAAAAATCATAACCTTGAAAAAAATTCTGAGCATTGTAATTTTTCTAATGCCTTAATAATTTCATCACTTTTAAAACTCAAACATCTTAAAGTTTTATTATAATACATAAATATTTAACTTTTAAACATTATCACTCTTAAATAAAATTTATACCCAAATATGTTTTGGATATATCAAAAAGAATAATCTTTGATACCTTTAAAAATTTAAATATATCTGGATAAATGAAGTAGCACTTGCAACCATAATTTCCTCTATTCTATCCCCAAAGCATATTTGGGGATATACATTATATTAAAAACACAAAAAGAAAATTGCACAAGTGATTCTTTTACTATTCCTATGTATAGGAGAATTCCAGAAAGTATTGTATGATTCTATGTATCAAAGATTTGAGGATATTTCCCCCTCTCATCTTTCTTATGCAATTAGATGGAAATTTCAGGATTCCAGATCTACGGTAATCATGGCTGCAAAGATTGGGTGGTACATGTAACTTGTAAACTGTACATTGCCTGTTCCACATAGGTCAGTTTCCATTAATTTGGGATAACCGACTGAATGTGAATGGCATTATTTACCTGAATTGTCTTATATCCATTGACTGAGCTTGCTCACTAAGATTTAGATAGGTTTAGAGAATATGACACTGAATGGCTTTTTCTGCATCCCTTGGCAAAGCCACTATACTGAAGTAGTATGTATTACTGTTTATTAATTTTCTGTTTAAAATTGTCAAGCTATGATAAAATCTAATAATAGTCCCAAGCTATTATAGAAATTATTTTTCTTAAACCTGGGATACATAAGATCTTATTTCTCATTACCTGTAGGGAGATATGCCTATCAATAAAACATAAAAAAAGTGTTCAAACTAGGGTTCACATTGTACAGTCATTAAAGCTTTCTTGAAGAGAGTCATCTGAGATGATAACTTCAAAGATGCTGCAAGTAACAACTAGTTAAACTCATTAAAGGACACTTTGAACTTTTGTCTCAAATCTTCAGAGGCTCAAAGTCATCTGTTACAGCTCTATAAAGCATAGAAAATTATTTTTCTGTGAGAGCTCTATTATATAGTCATTACAATTCTGACTCAGTGTTACCGGTTAATAAAGTAGGCAAAATGAAAGCAATTCCCCTTTTCCGTAATTATTTTGGTCATTGAAAAAGATGCAGGAGTCCTGATAGTTTTTTTTTTTTTTTTAAGTTGTAATGCAATGTCACTTCAATAAAAATTAAAAACAAGAACAATGCTGGGGGAGAAAGTTGATGTTAGTGCAAGAAAAGATGTTAGGGAAAATAAAGTCATGTAGAGGTATACAAGAAGTAGAGATAAAAAGAAGAGAAAGAATTAAAAGGTTTTTAGTATAATGGCAACTGTCACATAATGCTATTTTGGGAGGGAAGATTTTCTTACCCTCCCTCATAATACCTTTCAGACTGGAAGGTGATGTTTTTTCTTTTCTTTCTTTCTTTCTTTTCTTTTTTTTCTTTCTTTTTTTTTTTTTTTTTTTTTTACATTTGCTTGGTTAATCTTTTGTTCCTTCTGGTTTGGGTTCTAAATTTTCTTGTTCATACTCTGCCTTAGAACTACCAGCTTTTCTATATGCAATGCTCTGTGTACTACATTTCTTTTTGTATCCCAGAAACTTGTATCTGTGGTAATAATTAGAATTCCAGGCTGTGTAATGAAGAGGGAGAAAATGAGAGGGAATACGGGGGACACATTTTAATTCAGGCTTCAATCAGTTGTGATATGCTTTCTACATACAAAATGGTGTGTGAAGCACTCTGCTTTTAATTGTGGGAAATATGTGTAACATTTAACACTGGAGGCCATTTTAAGTGTGCAATTGGTTGGTGTTAAGTACATTCATAGTATGTCCAACCACCACTATGTATTTCCAAACTTCTTTAATTATCCCAAATAGTCTGTATCCATTAAGCAGTAATTCTCAATTCTTTTCTTTCACCCTGGTGACCTTTATTCCAACATTGCACTGCAATTTTTGTCTATTTTGTGGGCATTTCTGTCTGGCCTATTTTCATTGTCAGGATATAGTTCTATATTGGGTTTGATCACAAATCCTTATGTTAGTCATTTTTACATAAAATTAGTTTTTCTTGGGAGGGAGGAATAATTTAGGGACTTTTTTCTTATTTCACTATTTCAGAATTCCCTTTACTGTTTTCATGAGTTGTGAATACTTGGAACCCATATTGAACTATTTGTATCTTCCACAGCACATTATAAATGACTGCATTGACATATTGGATAAGTTTTCAGTATAATTCCTCCTACTTTTATAAGTTTAGTATTCTTACTTTGTTTGCAATTTCATGATAACAGTATATTTTTGTAAAGTGAAAGTACATATTTTCTATTTTTTTTTAAATAAACGTTTAAAAATGAGTATGGTATGAATATGCATAGGTTTACAATATAAGACTTGGTATATATGAGTATATGTTTTACCTATAAATTCCAATTTTAAATTCTGAATAGATTTAGATTTTATCACTAGAAATTTTAAAAGATTTCAATATTGTATTTTTAATTGATGCATGACTGCTATTTTTTAAAATTATGAACCTTTCTATTATATTGAGAAATAGAGTGGTTAAAGGATAACTTATACTTTGGAATCACAAGGCTGGAGTAGAATTTTGATTCTATAACATACTAGGAGAGTTATTTGGCAAAGTCTTTTTGAGTCCTCTTTGAAAACTGATACAAGAGGTATAGGATACACTCTGCAGATGTATTTTACTATACCCACCACCGAGGTACCCATAGTCCTCAGTAAATTAAGCTGTGTTAAAACTTTTTCATTGTAATAAAGTATGATTCTTTCACCATATTCTGCCTTCCATTCTGAGATCTTCTCACTTCCTTGTTGATTATATTTTTAATTTGCCTAAATTATGTTCCACTCTTTGTTTTTTGTAGTCCTACAGGTAAGAAAAATGTATTGTGTCATGTATATACCAACGCAGTAGAACACAAATCAATTCTGCCACCCCCTAAACATCTCTCAATATTCTTATCAGTCCCCACTCCCACACATAGCCAAACACTGATTTATCGGTACCTGTTTCAGTTTTCCCAGATGTCATATGAACAGAACTGTATAATGCGTACTTTTTTTTTTTAATTTGGCTTCTTTTATCCATAGTTATTTCATTTTTCATCATTACTAGTGTTCCAGTGTGTAGATGTGCTTGCTAGTTTTATAGCTACTCACAGTCTCAAGAGTACCTTAGTTGTTTGTGTGTGTGTTATTTTTTTTTTAACAATTGTGAATAAAGCTGCTATAAACATTCATGTTTTGTGTGGACTCAATTTTCCAAGTCAGTTGAGCAAAATGCATAGGAGCAAGATTGCTGGGTCCAGTGTTAGCATATATTTAATAGGGCTTCTTAGAATATCTGCATCCTTTTGCATTCCTATCAGCGCAAGTGCAAGTTCCTGTTGTTCTGTAGCTTTGTCTGCATCTGACATTGCCATTATTAGAATTATAATCCTTTTAGTAAGTATTTTAGTTGCTTTCCCTAACATTTTTCCATATGCTTATTTACCATCCTTGTATCTTCTTTGGTACCTGGTTAGTCAAGTTTTTTTTTTTTTTTATATTTATTTATTTATGCATGTAAGAGCTGTGGTGTCGGCCAGAGGTAAAAGAGTTGAGAGGCTTCACCAGAGAGAGTGGGGAGCAGAACAGGCAGATGTACTGAAATACACTGCTGAGGGGGAGCAGCGGGAGAGACAGGAGAGGTCTGCTGCTCCATGTGGGTCTGCTCCCTGGTCTGGGATCGAACTCCTGCTGCAGTGACTGCAGAAAGCTTGATAGTGCTGAGACTTAACCCCTTGTGCCACCAGGGAGGCCCTAGTCAAATGTTTTTTTTTTTTTTTTTTTTTTTTTAAGAAAACTTTGTTTTTGTTTTCTGAAGGTATTAAATACCCACTTAAAATTCTACTGACCTTCTTTTGAATCACCATGATTTTATAATTGGCAGTCCCAGGATAATTTCTAGCCAAAGCTCACAAGGAGGCAATATCAAAAGCATGTTGCCATTCTAATTGTAGTAAAGCAGCTGTTTGCTGAAATAATTGATAGATATTTCTGTTGGAAATGTTTGCCAAAACAATGAACATTTTAGTTTGACCACTAAATTGTGATTGTTAACAAATAAATGTTGAGAGAAAAATGTTTGATTTGTATAAAGTAAGGCAACCTCCAAAAAAGATATTATGCTATAATAATCATTGCTTGAAATCAAACTATATGAGATTATATATTAAATATTTATATGTTAATGAAAATTTCTAATTTTAGGGATCAAAACTACATTTAATTATTAGAAAATGACTTACATATAAAATTAAAATATTTACATTAATTTTAATAGAACATATTTTTTAAACTGGCCCACTTTCATTTTTGATCTTTGTGGACTGAAATGTAAATGATTGCAATATTTTATGTTACTGCATTATGATGGCAAATTAGGATATATACAGTATTTACTACATTCTGACTTATATTACATTTAATCATATATTAATTATAACCTTTTCATAATTTTATGCATATGTGTCATTTTGTTTCTCAAATACTATACTCTGAGATTTAGATATTTTAGATATTTTCTGACAAGTTTATTATAGATAATTCTCTCCATAATTACCACATGGCATATAGCATCATATTTAACTGAATAAATGATGCTACTTCTAAAAATAACCCTAAATCTTTCTAGTTTACTTAAAGATTATTGTTTATTTGATTCACCACATTAACACCCTTCTTTATACATATCTTCCCTCACTCACTGTGGGGTTATATCCAGTAAACCCATTGTGAGTTAAGTGACTTATGAGTCAAACCATTATAATTTCAGGACAATCTTTAATCAAAAAAATCTAAAAACACAGGACACTGCAGAATATCCTATATCCTTTCTCAGACTGTTCACACTCAAGATCAAGAGGTTGACTGAGAGGTGTGGTTCACTGCTTCTGCCCAGCCTCACAGGAGAGGATCATACCTCAAATTGCTGGAAAAAGATCAAAATGCATGTACCATTTCTGCTGAATGCATTATAAGTTTCACAGCATTGAAAAAGCTTAAGTCAGACAATGGTAAATTAGTGACTCCGTATTTATCTATCTATCTATTTATTTATTTTTAAAATATATTTTATTTTTATATTCCCCATACAATTGCAACCCCCTTATTTTGACCCCAATCCCTCCCCTCCCTGCCCCCCACCCCACATAGAGTGTCTCTGGTTCATAGTTATTTGTTGATTTTGATTTTCACTTTTTTATAGTTATTCATTTTCCTGGTCCCTTATTTAAGTTTTGTAGATTCCTGCTATGAGTGAGGCCATACGGTATTTTTCTTTTTCTTTCTGGCTTATTTCGCTGAGCATGATCCCTTCCAGCTCCATCCATGTTGCTGCAAATTGCATGTGTTTTTTGTTTTTTGTTTTTTTTTTTGAATGCTGAGTAATATTCCATGGTGTATATGGACCACATCTTCTTGATCCAGTCATCTATTTTTGGGCATTTGGGTTGTTTCCAAAGCTTAACTATTGTAAACAGTGCTGCTATAAACATAGGGGTACAGGTGCTCTTTTGACAAGACAAGATTCCTTTAAATTGCTCACATAGTGGATAAAATCTGTTGACTACCTTAGATAAGGCGCACTATTCAATATACCTAATTATCCATACTTAATTTTAACAAAGCTTTTTATTTGCTCTGTTGAAGTTGTAAGTATGAGCATAGGGTGGTACTATTGGCTATTTTGTTCCAGGTCTCACAGGATCAAAGTGAGGTACTAGCTAATTTGTGTTGTTCTTTCTTGTCTCTGGGAAAGAATAGACAATGAAACTTTCTTAGGTTATTGGCAGAATTATTTTTTTCATGGTTGTGGGTCTTGAGGTACTTGTTCCTCATCTAGTTATCAATCTGGTACCTCCCTTATCTCCTAGACACCTCTGTCAGATCCATGCACTTGTTGCATTTTTATCTCATTATCTATAATGGTGTATCAAAATTTTCTTACTCTTGGAATTTGCTTCCTTTTCTACAGGCTCTCTTTTCCTCCAGCATTGCTGCTCTTACTCTAGCCATAGAAAGTTCTTTTTTTTTTAAGATTCATGTTTTTAAATTGAACTTCTCCAGATACTCCATAATCTCCTTTATTTAAAATTCTTAAAATTAATAAAATCCTCAAAGTACCTTCTGCTATGAAACAGCATATTCAAAGGTTCTGGAGATTAGGGTGTAGAGATCTGTGTGTGGCTATTTTCCCTGCACATTTAGGCATAAGACTAAGGTTACTAAAAAAAAAAAAAATACTAAGGTACTGAAATACGATAGAAGTCAGATATTAATGATATTTAGTGTTTCTATCTAAAATTTGGTTATAAATTTAACATAAAACAATAAATCCATTAAGTAACTAAAATACTGCAATCAACTGAAAAGCAAAAATAAAAATCATATATTGTGAACTATGTCTAACTCAACATACATTTGTAATTCAAAATCACTTAAAATTATAATTGAATATAAATACAGATATAAAAATATGGATTTTAAAGACATTCCACAGTTAAGTAATTTTTAATAAAATGAATTAATTACATAAATGCATTAACTTTTTTTGTCCTTGAGCACCTGTACTATAAAAAGAAATGGAATGTTTTCAGTCATTGTGATTTACAAGTTGCTATATTGCTTTTACTGCTTACGTTAGATCATTTGTAGCATTTGATTTATTTAGCAATAATTGTGTTAAGTCATTTCAGTGAGTGGAAATAAACTAGTTTTTCTAAGTCAAAATTTTATCTGTAATAAAAAGCATATGTGAGTTCAGGCGTGCTTAGTGTACAAAATCTCAGTGAGTGTTCAATCTTCAGCTGTCATTGAGATGGTCCAATCATGCTCATGATAAAAAAAAAAAATCATGGAAACTCTGCCATCCATAGTGGTAACAATTTGATTGCAATCAAGCTTCTGACCAAAGGTACTGAAAATTAAGTATATTTGATATTGTCTGTAATGTTTTACTTCCATTGCTCATTCTGAATTACACCTCCCATCACAAGGTACTTGAAGAAAATCCACCAAGAATCAGCAGTGGAGTGACATTATGACTTCATGATTTTAAGATTTAAAAGCACTTCCTCTGAGTTTAGTTTGTGCACTTTTTAAAAATATACTTGAATTCCCTCTACTGTCTTGGCAACGATGGGGGACAGTGTTCTTCTTCTGGAATTTTGTGAATTGTCACTCTAAAAATAATTACTGTTGGGAGGGAGAAATTGGAGGTTCATAAGAAATGTCCACTTCCTATTTAGTGAGTGACATGGTTTTTGATTGTGTTAAGAATTTCCTGTTGGTTTTGTAAGTGCTGCATTCACCTGAGAGTGGGACATGAAATGTAGATTAGAATAGGGTTAGGTCATTAGACAACCCTATATGTTGCTATTTAATGCTAGCTTGTTTGACAACCCAGTTATATCATCGATTCAATATTTAAAAGGTTTACTTCTTACCCACAATATCCTTTGTGGCTCAGAAATCTAGTTTTGTTTCCATTTGTGATGCTAACAGTTTAGATGTGTGATGCAGGACATTTTCGCTCACATTCAGAACTAAATCTCCTGTACTGACAGAGAAGGCTGGAAAATATGGTTTTCCCTTTGAGTCCGGTAAAAGTATATGGAAATGCTTGCTCAACATTCAACTTATTTCATTTACAATCAGTTAGTGACATTGGGATCACTGAGATGACTAAATCATAAAACCAAGAATAATAAGCTGAAAATTGGTAGCATCTATAAGATGATATTTATATGGAGTGAGCAGAGAAACAGAAGGTTATGAAAAGGAGTATAGGACTCAATCTCCACTCCAGACTGCTTTGCGGTAGAACAAGAATAGAATATACTAATAATGCAGCATTTGTTAGCCAGCAGAGACTTCATATGGCATTCTTTGCCACATTCTCCACACCCCAAAGACTGATATCTGTGGAATTTGAATGCATGGAGCTTTGAGGGGAGCCATGAGAAACTCCCTGCCTAAGTGCCAGCTCCCTGATATAAGTGGCTCCATATCATGCTGTTGTGATTGTAGCTTTCCTTGAGTGGATATATATCCATCGGTATGACTCATTGGCATTTGGCACCACTTTCCTGCCTTTGTCTCTTGGTTTGTGATGCGGATAATGGTTTGCTTCTATTATTATTTGAATCTTTTGCTATGTCCTTGATTGATCCATAATTCTACCTGATCATATAAGTTATTCTGTGTATTAAAATTTGTTTTTTAAAATCTTGGGTCAGTCTTGTTTCCTGCTATGTTCACATCCAGTACTATTTAAAACTATGACTGTTCCAGTGCATTCCAAAGACAGTCCAGATTATGTGCATGTGTAAGCCTGTGTGTAAATATATATATGTATATATATGTGCATACATATATACTTTCACTTGTTAAACTCAACATATTTAAAAGATGTAACCTGATAGGAATAAATTATAGCATTTCCCCAATGGGGAGTCTTTAAAGTTGATGCCAATAAATATTCCTTTTTCTCACTATCACAAATATAGTTTTATAAGGGAAAAAAGTCAGCTCTCTTTGAACGACTAGAAAACTTTTACTTATAACTTCCTTAGTGGAAAACCTTAGGCTTTTAGTTCAAGTGTCAATCACAATTTTCTGCTTTTTTTGTATATCTCTATTCATCTATCCATATTTCTCAGGGTTCTCCAGAGACACAAAATGTATACAATAGTACATATTATATATAATATCTGCATATACATGTATTTATAATCAGGCATTAAAACACATAAATTAATCATTTTCACATGTTGGGGATGAAAGTCTGGAATCCACAGAGCAGATAGTTTAACAGGTTGACCCCCAGAGGATGAGTTGACATTGTAGTCATGAGTAGACTGGCAGTCTAGAGTCAGGACTCTTGTTCAGGGGACTTTAGTTTTTTTCACTTCATGATCTTCAAAGGATTGATAAAGCCTACTTTTATTTGCTTTACTCAAAGTCTACTGATTTAATTTTTTTTTAAGATTTATTTATTTATACAAGCACTGGGGTACAGGCCAGAGCCATGGGAGGATGAAAGAATTCACCAAAGATAGAGTGGGGAGCAGAACAGGCAGAAGGACCAAAAGCACTGCTGAGGGGAGCAGCAGGCGCGACAGGAGAGGTCTGTCTTGCCTTGTGGGAACCTCCCTGGCCAGCCGGGAATCAAACTTGTACAGCAGAGGCTGTGGGCAGCTTTACAGTACTGCACTCAACCCACTGCGCCACCCAGGGAGGCCCTAATTTAAAACTTAATCACATCCAAAACATACCACCAACACATTGACTGTTATTTGACCATGCATGGATACAGTAACTTAGCCAAATTGACACATGAAATTACCCATCACTCTATCAAAAGTTTATCATTGTATATCTATTTAGTATTAGATTCTTATTATTGGTAACAAATTTCCACAAGTGTATTAGTTTAGATAGTGAAGGCAAAGATAAACACCTGGGATTACATCTAACTGAAAAGCTTCTGTATAGCCAAAGAGACATTAACCAAAACAGAGAGATACCCCACTGATTGGGAAAAAAATATTTGTACTCCATTCAACTGATAAGGGGCTGATCACAAAGATATAAAAAGAACTTACAGAGCTCAACAAAAACAAAATAAACAATCCAGTCAAGAAATGGGCAGAAGAACTCAAAAGACATTTCTCCAAAGAGGAAATACAAATGGCAAATAGGCACATGAAAAAATGTTCAATATCCCTTATCAGGGAAATACAAATCAAAACCTCACTGAGATACTATCTTACACCAGTAAGAATGGCACATATCAAAAAAACAAGCAACAACAAATGTTGGCAAGGATGTGGTGAAAAAGGAACTCTCCTACATTAAAAATGTGAGTTTTAATATCTCACTTTTGGAGGTTAGAAGTCAGAAATTTGTCTCACTGGGCAAAATTCGAGTTACTAAGTTCAAAGGAAAAAAAATGCATTGCTTGCATTCCTTTGGGAGGACTTTGTTTATTTGAATATTTCATTGATTTGGAATTTCTTTTACTTCTAAATAACTAGAGAATATTATCAGTATACTATGTAACTATCGTTGTATAACTATATAACTATATAACTCACATAATAGCAATAAATGACAAATTTTAAATAATCTCCATAAGTACTACAGTGATATTGAATAATGATAATATTAGGAATAAGTCAGCTGTAATATACCCAGATAAGGAATGTTTGAAATCTACCTGATTTGAATTAAAACTAAAAACAATGATCATAACTATAATAGGTGAAGGCCTCTAATTTATATCCTAACACACAAGTGGAATTAGAAATACAACTTATATATGATCTATGATACATATTTTCATGCAAGTAGTCATCACACTTTGTTGTAATTAATATTTTATCAGTTTTCTTTATTAGGCTTTGATCTCCTTGAGGGCAGAGACAGTCTTATTACTTTTTAACCCAAATGACTAATGCAGTGTCAAATTATTCTACAAGTGTTAATTAAATGTTTGGCTATATATGCTAATTTATTGTCTTAAAAACAATAAAGATTTTTTTAGCATACTCTCTATTAGAGATAATGAGCATTCCCTTTTCAGAAGATCCACGGGAAGTCCTGTATTAAAATTTCTCTTAGAAGATTTGACTAAATCCACTGGCCTTTAAGCCATATAAGCTAGTGTTTGAATCTGAGTTCACTCACTGAATAGTTGTACAAAATGATGTTCATATTTTATGTGATTGTATAATTCCTATGAATTTTATGTTATTTTTTAAAGATCTATTATGTATACAAGAGCTGGGGTACAGGCCAGAGGTGTGGGGGGCAGTGAGAGGATTCACCAGAGACAGAATGGGGAGCAGAACAGACAGACTGACCAAAGTACACTGCTAAGGGGAGCAGTGGGTGAGTCAGGAGAGGTCTGCTGTGCCATGTGGGCTGCTCCCTGGCCAGTCTGTGATCGAACTCTTGCTGCAGAGGCTGTCAATAGCTTCATAGGTTGCATCTTAACACCCTGCACCACCAGGGAGGCCCCTAATTCCTATGAATTTTAAAGGAAAGAGTAAGCCATCCCCATCATACTTGGTGCATGGGCAAGTTAGACACCTTTTCACTTCTATTTCCTTACACAGGGATTTGATTTTGAAATTGGTTCAACTTTCACTAACCCCTTAGCACTTAACAATATACCATGGCATATATACATATGTATATATTCCATATATGTGTATGTGGAAGCATAACAATATATTTCTGATCTGGAAGCATGTGTTGAGGTGACAAAAGACACTGGCGCTCAGGAGTGAGAGAGAGAAATTGAGTAATTTCCATACCAATTCTAAAATTTTGAGACCATGAGTAGTCTATTAAAGTTCAGAAAAAGAGTAGTTGGTGAATACTACAAGCAAAATAAAAAATAAAAGATCTATAGTAAATCTTGAAAAAGCTGAGTATGATCTGTAATCTTGTTTTGCATTGTTGCCTTGAGGCAAACGTGATAGGGGCGGGCTGTGAAAAGTAAGTTGAGATACTTCTGTTTTCTGTATATGAAGGAAAAATGGACTTCTATATTCTAAATGCATTTTTTCTAAAAAAAAAAAAAAGTAAGCTACTCTATTAGCATTTGAAGAAAAGTACCCTAAGGTCCAGAACACTGAAAAATAGGATAAAAACTGAATTGAAGTATCTTTGTGGGGTGCAGTGATTATCTACCACATGCAGATAGAAAGGGGGCTGCTGACAAGTTACAGGTAAAACAGAAATGATAAATCCAATGGTGGTAAAGAAGACTCTTTCTTGAAGTGTGACACCATTGACCTATAGTCCTTTTCATCCAGGTACTCTTTGAGGACAGAACTGAAATTCTATTTACAATGTTTTTGGAAATTATTCTTTAGCCTTTGCTTTAATATTTCAGAAAGAAAGAAATAGGTGTTTCCTAGGTCAGCCACAGTTGGAATGAATCAACGTCCTTTCGATTTGTTCAAATTATTGGCTCTTATTCATTTCCTCATTCACAGGTCACAAGGGATTCCAGTTATCAACTGGAATGCCTTCTCTTGGTTTTTGTACTTTTTTTTTTTTCTATTTAAAGTAGAATCTGTCATAGTTATGCTTCATTATGCTCCCCTGAAGTCAAGCCACAATATTACACTCTAGCTTACATTTCCTTACAGATTGCTCTGCCTTCCAGTCTGATCCTTTAGATACCACAGTGTACTTAGTTATTTTTTTTTAAGTGTCTTCTAGCCCATGTACTTCAAAGATGAACAATACTATTCAGTGACCTTAGACTTTCTTACCTCTCATGCCTAGGTAGTAGAAAAAATTTTCACATCTACGGTTCCACTTGTCATGAATCTAATCAAGTTAGAAAAATGAAATCAAGTTCCTTGTTTTCTTCAATGCCCTCCTGCCATAAGTGTACCCCCCTTCCCCCCCCTTTCTATGCAGGGCAGTAAGTGAGGAAACAAAAAACGAATTTGGGAAACACTAAATTGTTTATGAAAAATGGTATTTTAGTGCAGCTTATGGAATTTTAAGCACTCAATAATGACAAATTCCTTGTATATATTGCCCCATAAATTAATTCCATTAATATTAATTTCATTAATTAATATTAAATGAATTTTTAAATTTATGTCTTAGAGGTTGCTTTTACTTGACTTCTCACTCAAAGATATTTACTGAGTATTGTGATTATATATAATTTTTCTGTCTTTTTAGTACCATATTTCTGATTTCCTATTGCAATTATTAAATTGCTTATTTACGTAGAAGAAAGTTTCACCTCCCCGGTTTAATCCTTATCACAAAACCCAAAACTAATGAATACCAATTGTGAAAACTTTTACTCATGGTAATTCTGGAAACAGAAGAACTTGTAATCAAGATAATTAACTAATCTGTTAACATAGCCTATTTTATGAAAATGAGCCATTTCTGTAGTTCTCCCTATTAGTCATAATTCCAAAATGGCAGATCAAGTTTATAGTTAATCTTAAATATCATGTAGAGTATCTGTTATATATAAAATACTCAATTTTTTATTCAGGAGAAGAAGGAATTAGTATGTTCCAAATAGTGATAAAGCAGAGTTTTGTTATATAATTGCATATTTATAGTAAATTTCTCCATCCTTGTTTTATACTAATTCATTCTCTAACACATTTAGTCAATTATATATATTTTTGACTTTGTTTTAAAATTCTTTTATCAACACTACACCATAGTTACTTAAAATATTCTAATTCACCTCCTACCATTTTCTAAATCCTACTTAAATATTGTTGCTTGAATGGTTTTGTTTATATTTTGTTTCCATAATTAGTATTAACAGCAACCTGGGACTCCCTTCAGCCCAAAAAGTATCTATATTTCTTTATTATTGCATGCAAATTAATCTCTGGGAAATAATTTATATTAAAATATTACATATGACAAGTCTGATTAGGTCTTAAAGCACATGATTAGAATTTGGAATTTGCTCATAAAAGAATCAGTGAATAGGAACCTATGTGACTCCTTACATCATTGTTATCTGAAAGTTTAGTGATAATTTGAATGTCAAAAAGAAATTGAAAGATAATTTATGGGTTATTAGTAAAGATGCTTCTATAGAAAGAAGACAGCAAAGATGCTAAGAGGCAGAGCTAAGCTACAAATTGGTCCAAATCCGATTCAATTCAATATGCTGGCCCAAATAGAGATTAGAACCTATAATGTGTAAATTCATTTTATTCCCCCTAGGGAAGCATATACAAAATAGATTTTATTAGTCATTCTATTTTATTTCCATTGTTGTCATCAAAGAGTTTGGACTGGATTTTTATTAAAGAGGGAAAATTACAGGATCTTTCTCTTAAATTTTAGGAGCAACACATGTATGATTTTACATTTTAAAATTAAAATACTATCTTTTGAGTTCCTGTGATTACTTTTTAACATGTTTTCATAAACTACAAATAAACAATTGAGGATGTAGTGTTTTTTCTAGTCTTTGTCAGTCCTTGAATATTTCCACAATTGGTGATGGATACATACGTAATCTTTTTTTTAAAGATTTATTTATTTAATTATTTATTTATACAAGCACTGGGTACAGTAAGAAGCGCGGGAGGGTGAATGAATTCACCAGAGCCAGAGCAGGGAGCATAACAGGCAGAAGGACCGAAGTACACTGCTGAGGGGAGCAGCAGGTGGCAGGAGAGGTCTGTGCACCATGTGGGACCCTCCTCCAGTGCTCAACTGCTGTGCCACAGGGGAGGCCCCTGTAATCATTTTTTTAAGATTTATTTATTTATACAAGAACCCGGGTACAGGCCAGATACGTGGGAGGGTGAGAGGATTCACTAGAGAGCGAGCTGGGAACAGAACAGGCAGATGGACGAAGCACACTGCTGAGGGGAGCAGTGGGCCAAACAGGAGAGGTCTGCTTGCCATGTGGGTTGCTCTGAGGCTGGTAGGAATCGAACCAGCACTGCAGAGGCTGGGACAGCTTCACAGGGCTGCACTCAACCACCTGCACCACCAGGGGAGGCCCTACATGAGTAATCATTGGATTAAAAAAAATGGACTGAATATACTGGTTGAAGCTGTGATATTTTTGCATTCATTTTAGTGTAGAATATGGATTCAGATTAGATATATCTAGTTCTTGATTACTGAAATATGTACATTTTTGTTTGTTGCAACACTGTTGTAGGCAGAAGGATGATCGTTGGTGACACTATGCTTTCTAGAACTGTTAGAATTATTTCCTGATCAGATGCTTCTGCTTTACTGAAGTCCCAGTGGATAAATCCATGTGGGTTCTGAGCAATTGCTAACTATTTGTTGTATGAATAAATGAATGAATGTATAATTGTACAAACACAATGAACTTTTCTTTAGCTTCTTGAATGGCGTGTTTGTGTCCATACATTAGGAAACGAGATTATAAAGTAAAGACCTTGTGATTTCAGCCATTTGTAACACTGAAATTTCCTCCACATTTCATTGGTACATTCACTAGCCATTCAATGGTAAAGTACATTTGTAATTTTTTCAGATATTTCAAAAAACTGAGCATTTCAAAAGACAGTGGGTGGTCAAGTTTGGTAGAAATAAAATGTTAATGGGGGAAAATGTGCAGTTTGTTAGAGGCACACTGAGTATCTGGAGACCTACAGGTGTGAATGTGGAAAAAATGTCACATGGTACAGCCTTGGAATCGCTCTTAGCAGAGTAACTTGTTTTGTGCACAGGATGTGAACTCCAAATTGTGTTTACAACTTTCATTCATTTCCCTTTAATTCTACAGATAGTAACTCTGAGTTTATCCTAAATAGTATCCTTTGCTAGGCATGATGGAGAATATCTTTTAGTAGAATAATAGTCTTGTTAACAGTCTTGTAAGAAACTTGTTGTTGATGCACATCTAAGCTTATACATCATGTATTTTCTCAAAGAAACCTGGTAACTGTCCCAAAACTTTGGGTCAGCTTTCAAAAATAAGGAGCACAACAACTGTAATAATAGTAGAGTTGCTTGAAGGAATATTCTTGGTTAGTTTTAGTTATTGAAATCTAGTTTGAATCATTAAAGGACTGAAAATGTTTGACAGAGCTGATATACCAGATATGGTTCTAAAAATAGAGTGTACTATAAACATGAAACCTTTAAATCCAATGATGGTAACAGGTGCAGCTTTAATGAAATACATTAGCATGTTAAAATAAACAAAGCTAAACATAGTCAGATGGATAATGATCAACATCTTTATTTACTGAATTCCACAGCAAAGATGAAAGATATCGGAGAAATGCACTTTTAAAATGAGATGTGCAATTTCAGGGAAGCTATTTTGACTTTTGCAGATTTTGAAACATGGTTACTTTATTATTTTCTCTGCACAGTTATAACATGGACAGCTGATAAAATTATGTGCTTTAAAAAATAAATTTTCAGTCACAGAATAAGTAACTATACAAAGTTTCACTTATTAGAGAGCACAGAACCACAAACACACAGAATTGCTCCTGTGACATGTCTAACAGATCGCCAGATGAGTCCCTTCCCCATGTCCAGTGTCATGTCTTACAGCCAGTTGTCCTATTGGGACATTAGGAAATTTTCCCTGGGAAGATTTTTTGGCATATAGAGAAAATTCATGTTTAGAGAACCCAGGATATATCATTTTGTGAGTGAATTCACTGTATTTTCTTGAAAATTTTGGGAGAAAAGTGAATGTTCAGGAAGCTTGTGATTATCTGACAACGGTGTGGAATGAAAGCCCTTGAAATTGGTATGTTTTGAAAGGTGAGACTGATAGCTTCAGCGTATTGCCAAAGGCCATGTGTGTGGAACTTGTATAGCCTGGAGAAAATACAAGGGTACTGGAAACCTTGATAATGGGGGAAAAAAGGAAATCTCTTTCCCAGTTACTTGGTTGGGTTAGGCAAAAAGAAATTGCATTTGGCAATGTCAAAAAGCAATGTGCTGACCTACATGTTTCCAGAAGGTGATGATTATGTTGTTTATGGCCAGTGTAAAACTATCAGTGTTTTTTTCTTACAGCCCATTCCTTTAGTGCCTTGGTGGGTCAAATAAATGCCTACAATTATAGACTTTCATCTTTCTATGATTTAAAGGTAAAGAAACCATCTTTTCAATTTCGAGATAGATTGCTGTAAAAATAACAAGATGATAGACAAGTTAGAATAACAGTACTAAAGAAAACAAGCATAAAATGGTTAAATTAAAAACTCAACTATGTTTTAGAATTCTGCCTTTGAAGGAATACTTCAAATTTTAGCAACAACAGGAGGGGGAAATCATCTAGAAAGTTTTTTTTTTTTTTTAGATTTATTTATTTATTTATACAAGCACTGGGTACAGTCAGAAGCACAGGAGGGTGAGAGGATTCACCAGAGCCAGAGCGGGGAACGGAACAGGCAGACTGATGAAGTACACTGCTGAGGGGAGTAGCAGGCGAGACAGGAGAGGTCTGCTGCACCATGTGGTTTGCTCCCTGGCTGGCCTGGGATCGAACTCATGCTGCAGAGGCTGCGGATTGCTTCGTAGTATGGTGCTTAACCCCTTGTGCCAGCAGGGAGGCCCTGATTCAATTCTTTATTAATGTAGTTCTTCAAAACACAGATTTTTGTTTCCCTGCAAAGAACACACACTTACGTTGCCCTATCGAGCTCAGGATCTCAGAAAATGAAGGCTATAAAAGCAAATAATTATATAGCTGACTTAAGACCAACATGTAGAATAAATGAGGGAGGGGGATAGAGATTATTTAGTGATATATCAAAGTTGCTTTTTTTCTTCAGCATTGAAGAGTATGTTATTTATCCTGCCTTCCGTACCCATAAAACAGATACTCAAGATAAACAGAAAATAGGTTGTACCCCCAAGATTTTTTTTAACCCTCTCATTCATATCCTGGTATGCTGTATAATTTGGAAGTCATGAAATTAATGGATACCACTCCAGTGGTTAATTTATGTTATATATGGCACAATTAACTAATCAAAATTACTTTGGTGGCACTGACCTAATGAAACATGGCTTTGAGAGAAGACAATCTTGTCTTGAGTGGCCAGAGAAGATACAATCAGAAATTCAGGCACAAGAAAAA
Source organism: Talpa europaea (assembly GCF_964194135.1). NCBI lineage: Eukaryota > Metazoa > Chordata > Mammalia > Eulipotyphla > Talpidae > Talpa > Talpa europaea. The sequence goes on from NC_140072.1 coordinate 123,991,120, forward strand.
TTTTACACTGTTTCCTGTGTGAACATGGAAGGGGGCCTGTGACAAGGGCATATTAGTGCCTTGGAAGGAATTGAGACAGGCCTGTAGCTGGAAAGAAATAAGGATCTCAGTGCTGCAATTCTATTGATAAGAACTGAGTTCTGCCAACAAGAAGAATGAAGCTGATGTTTTCCCTGAATCATTCAGATGATGTTTTGCCAATATTTTGCTTTTAGCCTTATGAAACCCTCATCAGAGAACCAAGCTATACTTGACTGAACTTTTGACCTATAAAAACATTGAGATAATAAACTTGTAATTTTATGCCAAGGTTTGCAGTGACTTGATAAGCAGTAATATAAAGTTAATATATGCACAGGCATATATTTATGTTCACTAAATAACTTTTTGTTAATCATAAGTTAACTTTGATATATTTTAACAAATTTATTGATAAGTTATAAAAATCTGTATACAGGAAATAGACAAAATGATAAGTTTTATCAGATGTACAAAACTATTAAATCACCAACATTGAAATATTTCTGTTACCAACAAACATTTTATAGTGTCACTTTTGCAGTTTATCCTTTTCTCTATAATCAGCTCCAAAAATAGCTCATCTGCATTTAGTCAGATTACTAGCTTGCACAATAAAATTTTTATATGAATATTGTTTAGAATGTACTCGTCAGTTTGGCATTTTTCATTCAACATAAGCACTCTAAGGCTGATCAAAGTTGCTGTATATATCAATACTGATATACCTAATTGTATATATTCATTATCTACAGATATTTATAAGTAAAATAAAAATGCTGGGTAAGTTGATAAGGATATTTGGTACAAGGCTTTGTATGTTTTCATACGTTTTCTAGGTAATACTTAGGAATTGAAGAACTGGAGTATGTAATAGCTATATAGGTAATTTTCCAAGAAACATCAAATTTTTCCCAAAGAGTTAGTACTAAATATGTCATTAGGGGCCTCCCCTGGTGGCACAGCAGTTGACCACTGTGCCGCGAAGCTGCCCACAGTCTCTGTAGCGCTGGTTCGATCCCCTGGCGCCGGCTGGCGAGGGCCCCACATGGCGCGCAGATCTCTCCTGCCGCACCCACTGCTCCCCTCAGCAGAGTATTTCATCAGTTTGCCTCTTCTGCTCCCCCTCTGGCTCAGGTGAATCCTCTCACCCTCCTGCACTTCTGGCTGTACCCAGTGCATGTATAAATAAATAAATAAATCTAAAAAAAGTCATTAGCTTTCCATTCTCCTTATATTTGATTTTGCACCCCTTCTCATTACAAATAAACACTTGTATAGGGTTCTCATCTTCCCCATATTCTTCCACAGTCTGTGGAAGTTATAAACTGTTATTTCCTCACGTAGTATTTGTGTTCCTATCTCTCTCATTTTCATTCTAGACGCCTTCCAATCCATCTGTTTCTCTTGATGCCACCTCATAAATCTCCCATCTTCATCTTTTAAAATTATTATTTTTTCTCTTTTTGCTACAGTTTTTGGATCCTTGTCAATACCCGATCTTCCATTTCACTGATTTTTTTTCCTCAAATCGAGTCTACTATTAAGACCCTCTATTGAATTTATTTTACTTAGTCCAGCTTTTACATTCTTTATATTTGTGATTTGGTTGAAGCTTTTAAAAGTATTTTCTTTATGCTCAGTCTCTGTAGTTTTGTTTACCCATTGCTGTCCTAATTTAGTAAACATCATTTAGATGGTTGTTCTGAGGTCTTATTTTTGTATTTCTTTTAAGTCTGCTGTATCAGGACATTTGCCCCGGGTATTGTCTTGATCATCAAATGAGGTGATTCCCCCTGCTTCCTCATCATGTTTAGTATTCTGTGTCTCTATGGATTCACTTAAATAGATTTTCTTCCCAGTTTTGCTGTGATGGTCTTGTAAATAAATTGAAGGTTTTGGGGTATCAGCCTAGAGTTTTGACCTTCGATGCTGTGCTTTCTGTGTTGTGTAGCCCAAAGCCTCACACGAATCAGGATGATGGGAACTCATTTCATCATGTAGTGAAGACCAAAGAATAAGGTCTTTAGGTAGGGTTGTGGGAAGTTAGTGGCTGCTATTATATTGTACCAAAGGTATATATCTCTCTGTGCAGTAGTTGGTTGAGCTGAGGGAGGCATCTGTAATTACTGTCACACATGGCAGATTGCCACAGAGGAACTTTTCAAGTAGTCTAAGACTCTACTGATACCTCATGTGCAGCCCAGCTCTGATCTCAGCTGACTTTGCAAGCAGAGTTTCTTTTTTTCTTGTTCCTAAATTTCAACCAAGAGTAGAGTGAGTAGGGACTATGGAGTTGGGCAATAGGTGGGCACTGGGGGGTAGTTGACATATCAGCAGCCGGTAGGTTGCCTAGCAACTTGTAGAGGCCAGGTAGGGCAGGGACAGTTTTTTTGTGAACCTAGGAATTTGGCCAAAGTTAAGAAAATAATTTCCTCCCAGCCGTCTCTACAGAAAGAGTTGCCCTTATGTGTGCATCCTGGGTCGTTACAGTGTGTGGGTGAGGCTAGGAATTCTGTAGGGTACTCAGAGACCCCAGAGCCAGCTCAAAGCAATTCTGGGCTGCCTAGTCCTTTTAATGGAACTTGCAAGTAGAATTTCCCCCTAAGATTCAGGCAAGAGTAGAGTGATTGGAGACAGATGATGGGGGTAGGAGAGAGTAGAGCTGCGGCTTCAGACTGCAGGCAAGCACAGTGAATAGTGCCCTCTAGTTGCAGGCAGATTGCCCGCCAACCTACAGAGCTCAGGGTGTCCACCATAGAAATCAATGGATTTTGGACTTTGGTATTTGTATCCCTTAATTTTACTGACTTATTAGATTTTTTAAAATATTTTATTTTTATTTATTTATGCATACAAGAATGAGGGTGTAGGCCAGAATTGTAGGGCTAAGAGGATTCACCAGAGACAGAGTGGGAGCAGAATAGGTGGATCTGTAGAAATACACTGCTAAGGGAAGCAGTGGGTGTCATGTGGGTTAGCTCCCTGGCTGGGGATCAAACTCATGCTACAGAGGCTGGCAATAAGTTAATAGCCCTGAGACTTAACTCCTTGCACCACCAGTGAGACCCCCTGACTTACTAGTTTTAACAGTATTTTGGTGTAGTTTTTATGGGGTTCTATACAGGATCATAGTACATAATACAAGCACATAATTTTGTCTTTCAGAGCTGGATTCCTATGGTTTCTTTTTCTTGCCTAATTGTTTTTGGAGGTATTTCCAGTACTGTAATAGAAATGGCTAGACTAGGCATCAAAGATTCCCATTTTCCATTTATCATATATCAGCATGATGTTATCTATGTACTAATAATATATAGTATGTATTATGGTGAGGTAAGTTCCTTCTCAGCCTAGTTTGTTGAGTACTTTTACTATCCAAGTTTATTGAATTGTATCAGACTATTTTTATGTATATTGTTATGATGTGATTTTTTTATCATTTTGTTATTGTGGTTTATCATATTTTTATTTGGAAATGTTGAACTGTGTATCCCAGGGATAAGTTTCACTTTTAAATTATAGAGGTTAATCTTTAAGATTTAAATTTTGTAATATAAATTATTATGAAGAAATAAATGAAAAACACATTTTTTAAAGCATTTATTTATTTATTTATTTATACAAGCACTGGGTACAGTCAGAAGCATGGGAGGGTGAGAGAATTCAGAGCCAGAGTGGGGAACAGAACAAGCAGACTGACAAAATACACTGCTGAGGGGAGCAGCAGGTGGCAGGAGAGGTCTGTGCACCATGTGGGACACTCCCCAGTGGCCGGGGATCGAACTGGTGCTGCAGAGGCTGCAGGCATCTTCCCAGCCCAGCACTCAAACACTGCGCCACCAAGGGAGGCCCATGAAAAACACATTTTTAATATTGATATAATTAGTTTCAAACTAACAAACTGTCACTGATTGAAGAATGTATGTTGAAATGTCTGCAAGGGAGTAAGGAAATCAATGATGAAAATATAAAAATAAGCCATGTACTTTCCTTTGCTAATAAGAGTCAATCACCACCCCAGTGTTTTCATTAATATAAATTAAAATCTCCAAAGAATAGGATGTGGAGTTAGGGAAATGCCAAAAATGAGGAAAAGTGACCTGAAGTAGTATTTCACACTTTTATTAAGAAAATATTAATATGGAATGACAGTTTCTGGAAAGATGTGAAAAATATTTTTGAACATATAAATGTGTATATTTTTATGATTTTAGTTTTAAATTTTATCTAATTACTTTTATCAATTACTACTATCTCAATCTGTAATAAGAAAATATCTTGAGAATTCTTTTGCATTTTATAATACATAAATAGCAAGAAAATTGAATTAATCTAAATAATTTTAATAGAGGATAGATTTGTATTCTGAATTATCAACTTGGGAAAAATGAAAATATTGAAAATCATTCTCCAATTTGAATAAAAATAAATATAACTCATCTCAGATTGATTTGGTGATAGGATGGTATTTTTGAAGATGCTCTGATGGAAGTAAGAATTATCACTGTATTTTGAGAACTCTAAAGGAAAAATAAAAGCACAAAGTGTGTTATTTGATTTTGTTAAGAGGTTCATGTGTTGGAGTTGTCGTCAGTGATTCCAGATTCATTTTTTTGCCACATTCTCCTAAGATATAATTAGAGAAATATACCATATAGACATCTGGGACACTTAATGAAGCCATATATTATTTTTAATTGCACATTTAGATAAGCAAAATAGCTAATGTCACTTTGGACTGTGTACAGTTTTTTTTTCAGTTTGTATTGGCAGTATTTTATTTGCCTTGATTGTGCACCTGCTACACCTTTATCACTGTCAAGAATATACATCATAAATAATAAATAAATATATTATCTAGTTAACAATCCTCTGCTTCTATTCATTAGGAGTCTGTTGGCTAGGATAGTGCAAATATAATAGGCAAAATTTATCTTCTTAAATGAAAACAACCATAAGAATATAAAGACATATAAAATAATTAGAGCTACACTGAGTAGTTTACCTAAAATTTATATGACTGTCTCTGGGTTTGTAGACAAGACTTTGTTTCATTTCATTTTAATTAGTTGGTATTCATTCTATCAAGTGATACTGTGTAGGTCGTTGACAAATCACATAAATTTTGAGGTGACTTCAAGAACAGTCAGGCATTTTGACAGTTAATATTTTTAAACTCTATCTGTCATAAAAGTAAACTTCCCTAAAATGCAATGTGCATGATGACTACAACAGTTAGACTGGTTTTTCAAAATTATACGGGACACGGACTCCCTGGTGTTGCAGCAGTTGAGCGCTGGGCTGCAAAGCTGCCCGCAGCCTCTGCAGTGCTGGTTTGATCCTCAGCCGCCGGCGAGGGTCCCACATGGCACAGCAGACCTCTCCTGTCACGCCTACTGCTACCCTCAGCAGTGTACTTCGTCAGTCTGCCTGTTCTGCTCCCTGCTCTGGCTCTGGTGAATTTTCTCACCCTCCCATGCTTCTGACTGTACCCAGTGCTTGTATAAATAAACAAATCTTAAAAAAAAGTTATAAGAGACAATTTATAAAGTGCTATCAGTAAGAACACCGCCTTCCCAGGAAAGAGTATACCTACCTTCATCTTTTTAAGCAACCCATTTTATGAATTGTAATTTTAAAGCTGTTTTTTTTTTTTTTTTTGAAGTTACAATATTTTCTTTCATTAATATCAGACCTGGGATATTTTTATAATAATTCAAAGACATAATCAAGAAATGAGCAGAACATCAACTCAGTGGTAGCTCTTATAATTTATCCATAATCTGGTGTACTGGGGTGACAGTAAAAAAGGAGGGGAAGGGGAAACAAACACCAAAAACCATACTGTGGTTGAAAATTTTATTGTATTAACTAATTGTAATTTAGAAATACGATTACATTTCCATAATGCAACAGATAGGAACAGAGAGAAGTTGTATTTAAATTGGAGATTCTAAATGTTTGAAAATATAAGTAGTAACTGTGGATATTGCTAAACATGCATGGGAATGAATGTTAAAAATTATAATATCTGGAGAAGGACTTGACCACTGAATTTTCTTAAATTTATTATGCCATAGCTAAAAGATATAAAGAATTATACAAGTTACAAGCAATATATCTACCATCTCATTGTAATGAATGAAACTTAAATACAGTGAAATAATTTGTATAACACCCACATGTGGCATTTCCTTTTCTTTTCTCATCTAAAGGGTAAATACTCCTTAATCCATAGTGGTAAGGATAGGAGAAAATTATTTAAAGCTTTCTGGAGGTAAATATGTGTTAGATCAAAAAAAAAAAAATAAAAGCAACAACATTACAGTTTTCCCAGCTAGCTCTGCAGACAGGGGACAATTTACTTATAAGCAAACCTAAATAGAACTGTCTTCCTCATATATTGCTTAACCTCTGTTGTCTGATCCAGGCAATGCTTGTTCTTTTAGATTAACAATATAAATAAATTTCAGAAGACTATTGCATGAAGAAGAGGAACATTTATATTTTTTATGTCAATTGGTATAATTTGCTGTATATTCAAGTTGAAGCAACATTCCTATTTTGAAGTTTGGGTACTAGCTAAAGCGAGTGTTATGCCTGGATGGCATGAAAGTCAACTTTTTTCTACAGGGCAGCAATAAATATTGTTCCCTTGGAGAAAGGAGTGTGGAGGAATATTGCAATAGACTGGGGAGAAACATCAAAGGTATGTTTAACATGTTAACATTTTAACTTGAAAGTATGACTATTTCTTTGCAAGGGGGAGGAAGGATAGTATAAATACAAGCTATTGCAAAGATGCCCAGCAGCTGGGAAGTATTTTAGTAATGATTTGGAAAACCTAATTTGATGTTTTGAGAGCACTGACATGTTTATTTTATGGCATATAAATTTTAAAAAAGGTCTTCATCCTCTAAAAATATAAATGATGCATACTACCTTGTACAAATATATTGATATAGCACATTCTTCTAAATTTAGCTGTTACTAGGAATTGCTTTGAAATATTTTACTAAAAACTGAGACCCTGTTTGATAATACAGAGGCTGAGTCACCAGTGTCACTCGAGGGCCATAGCGTAAGTATTAATTTATTCCTCTTCAGGTCTCTCAAAGGCAGTATCGTTGAAGTTAGTATAAAGGTAAGATGCAGGTCAACTATAATCCCTGCCATTGACTATGCATTATGTACCAGCCCCTCTATGATTATGTAATGATAAGCAAGTAAACCTGTTGTCTATATACACATTTTCATATTTGGAAACTGGTAAACTATAACTTATATGTGAAGCAAGCTGTTGTAATTGAAATTTTCCTCTTTATAAATGTTCACAGGGAAGTGCTGTTATACTCAAGTTCCTTTCATATTTTGCTCACACACTTTATTTGAAATACAAAGATGAATGCATCTAAAGTATGTATGCCATCTGTTACATATGATATAACTATTGGAGGAGAGATGTTTAGTACTGTCTTGAGCCTAGAAATGTTAGTCTTGTTCTCACAGATCAATTTGACATAGGGATGACTCTGACAACATCCCTGTAATATCTCTGTCTCATGTAATCACTACCTACCTATTGTAAGTTATATAGTTATGTGCTTTTTTCTCATCCCAGGAGACTAGACCGTCATCTGTTTCATTGTGTTTCATTGTCAGAAGAGATTTGACAGGATTTTTTTTTTATTTCTTATATGTATTATAGACATATAAGCTCACACACACCCCAAAAAGTTATGTAATGGTCTTTGTGGTGAGGCAAACTAGGAACCTTTAAAATAAAATTGTAGCATTTCACAGAAAATTAAGGTTATTGTCTCTATCACAAAATCTTTAAGAGTAATAAAAAAAATCAAGAATAGCAACTGGTGCTATTTTTATCAAGTCTACTTGTCATTATCCCTAGGCCTCTAAATTCATGACAACATAGATTTTTTGGAAAAGCCCTTAGTGATTTATTGGCGAACTACAAACTAAAACAGCTGGTATTTTCAAATGACCTGGAGCATGGAGAATCATTAGATCCCTGATCTGCAAAATCAAACAATTAGGTCAAGTAAAGCCTTGTGCATCAATTTAATCGTGTAACATTATATGATGTATGACACATTTTGGCACAATTTGGCCTATAGCTAGATTTAAAAAAAAAGAAAAGCAGTAAAACAAAGTCTCAAAAATTTGAAAATAATTTCTCACTTTCCAAAATATGTACAACAGAAAATATGCCCTATGAATTTGAAGTGATTATGCGAAAATAATCAGGATATATTTTACTTTGACTTGTAAAAATGAAATATAACTACAAATATCTATAATAGAATATTTAAAACTTAAGTGGTTTGGAAAGAAAAGTTTAGTCACCAAAACAGTAAGAAACCAAACATACACAAAGATTTACTTCCTTAGTTGCCTTAAGAAATCTAGATTTAGGGCCTCCCCTGGTGGCGCAGGCAGTTGAGCACAACACTGTAAAGCTGTCTGCAACATCTGCAGTGCTGGTTGGATCCCAGCCAGCAGATGAGGGTCCCAGATGGTGTGGCAGACCTCTCCTGTTGTGCCCGCTATTCCCCTCAGCAGTGTATTTCATCAGTCTGCCTGTTCTGTTCCCCACTCCTTGTCTGGTGAATTCTCTCACCCTCCCGCGGATCTGGCTTGTACCCCAGTTCTTGTATTAAATAAATAAATAAATAAATAAATAAATAAATAAATACATAAATAAATCTTTAAAAAAATAAAAAAAAAGAAATCTAGATTTAAGTTTTTGCTTTCCTACTTTATTTTTTGAGATGGTTGCAGTGTTCAGTGAAAAAATAGCACTGAAATCATAAAATATTTTTTGTAGTAGTACTTTAGGAATTTTCAGTGACTATTTGCTAAAATACCCTTCTTTTTGTTTATGATGGAACACTGAGATTGCAGATTAAAAACTGGCATTTTGGACATAACTGGAAGAGTATTTTTTTCCACTTGGAATTTTTTTGCAATGGTGTTCATCAACATATGTTGAGCACATACTGGGGGCAGAATTATAGTTGATAGGAAACATAGGATAACACTGTGGATCAAATATCCTGTTTTTCCTGAAGTTCAAAGCACAGTTGGAGAGTTTGAAATGCAATAAATTAGTAAAAATTATAGAAAATATGCAAATCTAATTTTTGAAAGTGATTGATTTAAGCTAAGAAAAGAATATTTGAGGGGGTGAGTTTGAATTGTGTCTCAGAAAGTTTGTTAGACTTTTAAAAGCATTACTTCAAGGTTTTAAAGTTCTAAAGGAGTTCTGGAGTAGGGATAAGGAGAGTTTTATGAATAATTAATTGATTAGCATGCTAAGAATAGCGGAGGGACACTGTAGTCTAACACCACTTGAGAATACAGAAGCTCCTGATGAAATATTTGGATATTGCATATTCCACCACTATCTACAATTGTATTATACACAATCATAGAAATATAGAATGGGGTTTGATAGCTAAAGATAAAATATTTGAATATTCTGTTTATATCTTGGAGTTTCTAGTTTCTAGTTCTTCATGATATTTCACAATGGAATCTTTGAGAAATTGTTGCTTTTGGAGGTCTTTTTAAAAAAAAAATGCATACAAGAACTGGGGTATAGGCCAGAGGTGTCAGGGGTTAGAAGATTCACCAGTGACACAGTGGAGAGAACAGGGTGATATACTAAAAGACACTGCTGAGGGGAGCAGCCTGCAAGACAGGAGAGGTCTGATGTGCCATGTGAGTATCTCCCTGGTCGGCTGGGAATCAAACCCATGCTTCAGAGGCTGCGGACAACTTCACAGCGCAACGTTCAACCACACCACCGGGGAGGCCCCCAAAAGTCTCTTTGTTATAAGCTAAGCTACTATGTTCTATGGTAACAACATTTCATGCTTTATTATTTTGATATAAAATAATACACTCAACTTAATGTAGATTCAACTTTTCTGTGAATCTATTTAAGGGCATGTGATTATCTAGATGTCCTGCTTTATAGTGTTCTTTAAAATTTTATTTGTAGAGGGGATTTTAAAGGGGAGGAGCAAGAACAACAAAGGGAGGGAACACAGGAGTCTATGGTGGTGACTATGGATTCTTTTGTTGTGGGCAGACGCCCGGCACTTCTATAACAGAAAAGTCTTCATAAGCCACTGTTAATTCAGCATGAAAAAAATTGTTGCTTGGTTTGTATTTCCTATATCAGTGCTAGAGCCATTGACTGTAGTGCCCCCCCACACACACACACACTTACAGACTCTGCTTAAAGTTTATTTTGGCATTTTGCCACCCACACTGAAATATTTATATGTTATAAAATTTATACCAAGTACTAATTGAGAATTTTCTGTGAAGTGAGGTTCCTAAGAAAATGTCAAGTAGCTTATGAGATAAAGTTCCTGTCACAGGTATTGCAGAAGTGGACCACAAACAGGAAAAACATTAGTATGAAAAAAGGCAGTATTTATATTATGTATAGGTCAAGATGGCAAGTGAGTTTTAGAAATGGAAGGAAAGGTTGAAAATATATTTATGGTGAGATTTATCAGAATGTTTCTCTTTGGAAAAAGCCTAGGTAAAATCTGTTCTGGAAAAAAAAAAAAGACAAAGATGTTATGGCAGGAAATGCTTTTTATGCTTCCTAGTGTATGTGAAAAGTACAGATGTGTATAAATATGAAATTCTTCATCTTCCAAACATGTAATAAAATACTATTATGGTAATCCACATATAAGAGTGGGAACTGGAAGGGATGAGTTAGTAGCTGGTCTGCTGCCCATTTTCCCTCCCCCTGTATACTCATGAACTAGGAAAACAATGATGAGGTAACACATCTTTGTAAACAAGCTAATCTGAACTCCTGATGGTATTTATTATGGTAGAAGAATTTGGAAGTGTTTTTATCTGTTAAATATGTTTGACAGAATATCCAACATAATTGTTTAAATTGCTTAAACCTCAAAATTATAGATAACATTGTATAGACTGCTAGAAAATATCAGTAACAGCCTGTAATGATCATGGTTTAGATGAATATATTATATAAATACCATGACTCCATTTGGGCAAGTGATGCCCTGATGTGTCTCTTAAGAACCAGGGTTGCATTTGAGTAAGAGTCTGCCTTGATGTGGGGAGAAAGATCTGAAGCTATTGTGCAGGTCTTAATATTACCAACATTTGCTAATCTGTATTAGTGATTGCCTGTATCCTTTGAACTACTAGTAACACTTTGTCAAAGCTAAAGTATATGCTTGTTGTTCATTGACTGTTGCTTTTTCTTGGTGAATACATCAAGTGAAGTTTTGATTTGCACATTTGAATTACCCAAAGATACTATCAATCCCATGTTCAAGTTCTTACTTCAAGTTCAAGTTCAAGTTCTTACTTCAACTTCTTACTGAAAGTATTTTCTGAAAGTTTGGGAGAATATTTTAAAAAATATTAATTCCTTGCAATTAACATACAATTCAGCAATTGCACTTTTTGCTATTTGTCCCAAAACATGGTAAACATATATTCACAAAATCTCATCATTTTTTGTGTCCTTAATAGCATTGTGTTATTCTCAATAGTTCCAGAATGGGAATGCCCCAGATATACCTTCAAAGTATGATTAGTTAAGCAAAATCTGGCTCACAATAAAAAAAGAATAAACTATTAATTTTTACAATATGACTTCAGGAAATTATGAGTATAAAAATTACAATAAATGATTGTTTTTATATAACACTTGAAATGCACATATCTACACATTTGATATAATCATGTAGAACTAACATATACATACGAACTCAAGTGAATAAAAGAATTTATCAGAATAAGATCAATAGTTTGATCAATGTTAATAGTCTCATTGTGATATTATATTATGGTTTCGTAAAATATTGCCAATGGGGGAAATATAAAATGTACATGTGACTTTCTCCTTATTGATACACATGATTCTGCAATTACCTCCATTAAAATAAATATTTACAATTTTCAGTTAAATAAATACCTACATTTTACTTTAAAAGTGACCATGCATAAAGACTACAAAAATAAGACATGCTATAGATTGAATTTGTGGTCTCCCAAAAATCCATATGCACAGTGGGATTATTTTTTTAGATATTTATTTATTTTTATACAAGAGCTGGGGTATAAGCCAGAGGTAGGTGAGAGGATTCACCGGAAACAGAGCAGAGAGCAGAACAGGAAGATGACTGAAATACACTGCTGAGGGGAGCAGCGGGCGAGACAGGAGAGTTCTGCCGTACCATGTGAGAATCTCCCTGGCTGGCTTGGAATCAAACCCGTGCTGCAGAGGCTGCTGACAGCTTCACAGTGCTATACTCAAATCCCTGCACTACTGCGGAGGCCCCACAGTGGGATCCTACACAGTTGTATAGATCAGGAGGACAGGACACTTATTAATAGATGTAGTTCCCTATAAATAGGTGCCAGAGAGCTCCCTTATTCTTTTTGCCATGTGAGAACACAGGAAGTAGCAACTGTTAATAGACCACAAAAGGACCCTCACCAGACAAACAATATGGCAGTGCATTTTTGAATCCCCTGCCTCTAGAAGTTTTACAAATAATCTTATAAGGCACCCATTTGTAATTTGTTATAGTAGCCCTAAAAGTGGTATCTTGTATAAAATATAAAAAGTCATTCATTGTATTTATTATAGAAAAGAGACAGATATATGCAAGATACTATATATATATAATCACATATAAAAACATGTGGTCAATAGAGTAGACTACCTTGTTCATACAAAGGCACAATGTCGTTAGAATGGAAGTTTAGAAAGATGTTAATTCAACAGAACAAGAACTGTTCCAAAAAATTAGAGCAGCTCAATAATAGAATACGTGCCTTTTAAAAAGTATACTTATCAAAGGTATACAAGTGAAAAGCCTAGATATCTGGTGAGAGAGTAGGGTAAAAAATTTAATTTTGAACAAGTTCATGGCACATATTCACTCAACATTCAAATATTTTGGTTTATTCAGATTGTGAAATAATTTATTAAATAAATACATATTTTAAATTTCAAACTCAGTTTTAACCTGAGTTTTAAGTTTTGCTGAACTCTCAAGATTAAATGTATAACTAAATAAAGGTCCTGCTTTCTCTGAGATCGTTCTAATGCTTTAGAAATGCATTAGTTGATAATGCCATTTGCAGCAACATGGATGGAGCTAGAAGGAATTATCCTCATTGAAATAAGTCAGAAGGAAAAAGAAAAATATCGATGGTTTCACTGATAGGAGAAATATAGGGAACCAAATAAGGCATTAGGGAAAATAATAACAATAAAAAAACAAAACAAAAATAAACAGACAACTATAAATCAGACATTCTGCAGGGAATGGAGGGAGAGTGATCAAAACTAGGGAGGGAAGAACACAAGGGTCTATGAGATGGTACACGGGTGAACTGATCATGGAAATTCTATGGGGACTACACCTGAGAAAAGAAAGCAAACATTGTAAAAATATGAACAATGATGTAAAATATATATAAATAAAAAAAAAAGAAATGCATTAGTTGAATGAACATATGGATAGTGGTCATGTTACAACCCCAACAACTATAGTAAGTGCTACAAAAGAAAAATAAATGTAGTATGGGGAAGGGAGAAGATCTGGTGTAATCATAACTTACCGTCAAGCTGTAATATTAGAGCTGAGTTCTGGTAATTAACAGATTTTAACTCTTCAAAAGTGAGACATTTAGGAATGGGATGGGTAGAACCTGAGGGGAAAAAAAAAATGGGAAAATGTTCTGTGAAGGACATAGGCTCCTGAGACTGGAATTAGAGGGTTTGGAAAAGGACACATTTGTAGATAAGAAGTAACTTAAGGGTTCAAACATTTTCCCCCCCATAAACTAGCAATTGGAAAAATTTTGTCTTGAGCATGTTGTTAAATGGGGAAATACTATATTTGGGGAAAAGACTATAACGTAAAGGGAAATAATTAAATTTTTATTCAGGGAAATAATTATTTTTGCATCCTAACACTATTGCTCTGACTCCCTTATGGAGATCAGATGTTGAAAGAATCTTTTACTAATGTATATAATTGGCCAAGATTATTATTTCAAATAAATGATGATAAATAACTTGGACTAGAAAAAGGAAGACGTGTATAGAGTTGGAAGTGTTTTGATAATGCATGTTTTGAAGTTAAAATGTGTTTGAAATTGATGTCATGGAGGTAATGGATAGGGGAAGGAAGATATAAGGATGACAGAAAATATTTAGGCTTATTAGATTTAGATACATTATTTGTCCAGGATGTGCAACTGAATGGGTGGTCATGACATTCATTGAGACAGGCGACAATGGGAGAAAGACCTGATTGTTAGGATGACTATTAGTACAATTTTGTTAGATACATGAATCTGGAGTTCATATTTCAAAATGGGAGATCATTATCTATCAGGCTATACCTATAGGTAGAGGGTTCTTATTAATGATTCATCTCCTCTCTAACCTCTGAGAGAAAAGAGTGAGATTTTAGTTTTGAAGAATGGCATCAATTAGAGGTCATGTAAAGATAGAAAAAACATATAAGGTAATGGTTGGGTAATTTGATATATTTTTATATGAATTGAGATGACATACGTTCTAAAGGGACATTATTTTTTGAGAAGGCTATTTTGCATAAAATGTGCTTGGGGAATAATAAATTATCTAACATTCTTAACAAATTGAAATGTATAGGTTTCAGTATAAGTTTTGTTCTTGAATAAGAGGATGACCTACTCCTGTAAGAAAAGGAAGAAAGAAGAAAGTATGACTACAGCTACATGTAACTGATAAAACTGATACAAAGATTGAATGACTGAATATCTGACTGTTTTCTTTTGAAGCCAGCAGCAAATTTGCTTGCAAAGACAGGGAGCAAATTCATCTGCTGAGATGGTTAAGTAAAGAAAATTTGGATGTGTAAGAGTTAGAATATTATAATATGATTTCTAGGCTGATTTGACATCCCACTTGAGAATTGTGACTCTATTTTGAATTTCTACTACATTGTTTGTGTGTCCATTGGCAGGAAAAATTCATATTGTTGAGTTCTTCCAAAGCTGGAATTCTTAGAGAAAGCTTGTGGCAAATTCTACTTATGGTTGGGCAAAGTCTGTTAACATCATGGGAATTGAGTCACTTAATCTATCCTTCCTTGTATCTGGATATGACCAATGGTCAATTTTTATCCAAAGGAATGTGAATGAAATTTATATTAGATATTTTTAGGCCTAACATATGAAATGTTTCCATCTACTCTTTGTACTTTGGTCTTTCTACTCTTTGGTCTTTCTATTTTCTATTTTCATCTGACTAAGATAAATACGTAAGGTTGTCTTGAAAACACATGTTGCCTATAGCATAGCAATGACCAAAATGACTAAATGAGAGAGTTACCCAATGAAAGTCATGACTCCCCAGGACATTTTTGTGAGCAGATAATAAATTCCAATTATGTGAAACCAGTAGTAGATACTGCTTTTTTTTTTCCTGAAAAAACCCTGTTAGTCAATACTTTAGGTTCTGTGGGCTGTGGTGACTCTGTCACAACTGCTCAACTGTGCAGATGTAATAAAGATCGTAAGTACATAAACAAATGAGCATGTCTGTGCTCAATAAAATTCTCTGCTGAAACAGGCCTTGGACCAAATTACCAACCCTAGTGTGTTGGCATTCATATTATACATTCGTCACCTCAAACTAGCATATCCAAACTAAATCATCTGTTATGAAAAAACATAGGTTTAGGAGGCCTCAAAATATTTCAAATTGTACCTTTTCAATAGCAAAGTAGAAATGAATCTGAATGAAAAATAAATGAATAAATGAGGATAATGATATTGTAAGTATAATTATCAAAGTAAAAAATAGGACATCACATTAAAATAGAAGGATGGCACTAATGGGATTGATTTAACAAGCAAGATGGAATTATTTCTGAATTACAGATTTCCCCAATTCTCTGAACATAGAATGTTCCTATTTTCTATTTAACAGTTTATTTTTTGGAGGGGTTCTAAAAATTATATTACCTTTAATTTATATGGGAAAAGCTTTTGAGTTTCCAGACCCCAAAAAATGCTCACCAAGTCATTCCAAAGAGAAAAATTCTACTTTTGAATAGAAGAAACCTCTAATAACATGAAATAAAGAATTACTGAGAGGAAATGCCAGGAAATTTAATCCAAATAATTTGCGCATATTTGTGGTGACTGATTAGTCTAGTGATGTGAAACCCAAGGATTGAGTCAGTGTTTACATAATGATAATCATTTCACTGTAAATATTCTCAAGCTATATTATATACAATATGTTGAAGGTATGTGTACTGGCATACATGTAGATATATATAGATATGACATTAGCACAGAGATAGAAAAACTATGTATGGATATGTGTATATGTACAAATGCTGCTATTCATACTTCTATTTTTATATATGTATATTAACATAGATGCTTAGCTATGCAAACTTTGGTACAAAGATGTCAAAGAAATCATATCTGATTTGCATAATGCCAGTTTATCCCTTTAAATATAAAGAAAACATTTGTTATCCATGAGCATATTATAAAATAAATCTGCAGCATGGATTCTGCCTGAAGAAAGGCCATATTCCTTCCCAATATAGTTGACTCCTTTGAAATAGTCTAAAGTAATATAAGGAACAAAGAAGGGACTCTCTTTTATCACTCTAACTACAAAAGCACCTCTGATGGAAAATACAGCCTAAAAGTTGGGTGTTAGATGATTATGATCATAAAACATAAGCTTGCAATACCTATAGGTTTTTCACGCAAGTTGATTTAAGATAGATTAAGGACATTTGCATGGCAGTATACTCATTCACAATACACTTTACTGTTGTGTTAACTGAGAATCATCAAAGCAATTTATATGATCAGAAAGGGTAAACATTTCTTTTTTCCACAAAATAATCCCTCAATTAATAAGTAGTTCATTTAATATGCACAAACTCCTTTTAGCCAAGTTCATTAACTGATGTTACACTTGCTGAGGTGCCAAAACTATGATTAGCCAAATTACTTAAAATATATTGCCCAAACAAGATTGGAAAAATGACAGCATTATTTTCCCAATTACTGAGCAGCCTATTTGCAGTATTTGCTGAGATTTCTGCTTCAATAAAAATCTGTTAGGCATTTAGGATATAAACTAAATGTTTGGATTAAAATATGACTTTAGGAGAAATGGTCGTATCTATAGGGGGGACTTCTCACTGCTGACCTCTGTTTCTCAGGAATAATGGCCAATGATCATATGTCAAGTACAGAAACCAACTTTATCCTTAATCATTTCTATTAACATTTTTACACAAGATAATAAGGACTTCTTTGAAAGCTAATCTTTTAAGAGACTCCAAATTATTGATACGTTTTACATGCTTAATGGAAACATTTATACCTAGTTTAAGTGTAACTTTATATTGAATATCTTTCACTTACTAGAAAGCATAAAGGATGATTAGAATTTGTCATTGATTTAGCACCTTTTCACTTGGAGAAATCAAGATTTAGGAATTTTCAACCTTTGGGAATCCAGATTTTTAATTTCAAGTTACCTGTAGATATTTGAAGCATAGAATCGGGGAGAGGACTTAAGCAGGGTTAACTCTGGCCACAGAGGGAGGGAGAAGGGACAGATGGGAGGGGCAGGGATAAAGAACACTACTTGTATTGCCACCTGGTAACACTTTTGTTTTTTGCCATTTCACACCACTCGTATACAGTGTTTACCTACCAGACTTTCTGTCCTTTTTACACATTCCTAAATGGCTTTGTTTCTTAAGATTTTTTTTTCTTTTAAGACTGTAACTCATATTATGCGTTTATTGGGGACATCGCATGATAAATCTCCTTATATTTAATCTGAAAAACAACTAAGATTTTAATTTTAGGTGCACTTCATAAGTCTTATTCCTTCAAGATCTTCACATTCTAAACCTTTACTACCTGCCTCACTAATTATTAATTATGTGGGGGAAGGACATTTAAACTATCTTTCTATATTGTTTATCTTTGTGCCTGTTGCACATTGGATTTAAAAAAGAGTAAGAGAGGCACAGATTGGATACTTTTAAGGAAATCAAGTATAGTTATGGATTCTACTTGTTATAGAACTTTGTCAGAAGAAAGTTTGATCACACACGAAAAAAAAAATTCCTAGACTTTGTTCACCTCACTAACTGGGAAGGGACAAATTACAGTTATCTCATTCTGCTTTACTCTTCAGTTATACAGTCTGGGTGTCAAGAGGAGATTGCCCAATCTGGATGAGAAGCAACAACCTAAACATTCACTTCTGGATCAAACAGAGGTGTAAATTCCAGAGGTATAGAATTTCCTATAGAAGGTATATGATTTTCTACCTAAACCATCTTGTTCAACTTGTGATAAAACCAAAATTTTAGTTGCAGAGTCTTAACCAGCAGCATCCAAAGATGAGATACCTATACTTTATTCAGACACTTGGCTAAACAATTCCAAGTTCCAGTTAACATTTTAACATCAACAGTTTATCATTAGCCTGAGATATTCTTTCATAATTAATAGTTACAATGACAGTAAAGAAAGGAGTCATCTCTGTAGCTCTATTCCTCATCATTAAAAATCAGAATAATGTTTACTAGATCAAATTCTATGCCTAGGAAATAACATATAAAAATGCATGTCACACTGACTACATATTACCAGACATTTAATATTTGATTAAAGAAGAAAACAATACATGGGGATTTAAAATGCTTTAGGCTATCATCATTACTCTCCAGTTGGATTGGTGGAGTGCAGATTTTGGTACTTGTTTAATTTATTAAGCTGCTTTCATGCATAGAACTTTATCCTACTGGCCTAAAAATAAAAATTGCTGCATCTTCCAAAAGTACTTGTGCACTATTAAAGAGTACATATATTAAGTGTGTACAGTTTAATGTATATATTAATATATATGGTTTCTTAGAATGGAATCAGGGATTATACTGGCATAGAGGCTTTATTGACAGATATATTGTTTACACACTCCCCATCTGTTTACATGGCATGATGCCCAATCATAAGTTAATCAAACCTTTCCTGAGAAGGGGCTGCCAAAGAGAGTTTTGGAAGGGCAACTGGCAGATTTTGCAAAAGCAAAGGCAATATAAGGAATCAAATTTAAATGGTGAATAATTATAAAAAGGCTGCACATCATATGATAATTTCTCAATGAAAGAAAGGTTTTTAAAAATTATTGTAATGGGTATAATATCAGAAATAAATCTTAGAATCAATTTTATATCAGGTAGACAACTCTAGATAAGAATAACAACATTCAAGTGATACGTTTAATTACTTCTCACTAATTTTTGTTCTTTTTAGTTTAGGCTATAACTTAAATAAAAGGCAAGATATTCCTTTATCTCATGGAATTCAGAGGTTGAATTCCATGAATTTATGACATCTTTCAGCAAAGGAGAAGGGTGACTAGTGATTACATTTTGAGACTATATTTTAAATGGGGCAATGATAATATATAATACATATAGATTTTTCATTTGTAATCCCTTATACTATCTTCCCTAGCCATAACATGCTATACCTTTATCTAACATCATTGCCTAACCCTAATATATTGTTCTGATAATTTCATTTTTAATTTTTTAAAGAAATTTTTACTTTATTCATATGAGAACTGGTGTGCAGGCCAGAGGTGTGGGGGATGAGAGGATTCACCAGAGACAGAGTGGGGAACAGAATAGTCTGATTCAGTGAAATACACTGCTAAGGGGAGCAGCCCGCAAGACAGGAGAGGTCTGCTGTGCCATGTGGGTGAGCTCCCTGGCCAAGGATCAAACTCGTGTTGCAGTGGCTGGTCATAGCTTCATAGTGCTGAGACTTAACCCCTTGTGCCACCAGGGAGGCCCTGTTCTTATGTTTACTAGTTATTCACATACCATTCTTTACTGAAGGAGAGTCTATTTCTCAAGGATTCCAAAAAAACTGCTTATGCTGAAGTGATTTTATTCAATTTGTAATGGATCCTTGCAAATCTTTTCAATCTATTAATCAGGACCCCTAATATGATAAATTAATCTATATTCATATAGAAATTTCTCTATAAAATACTGTAGCTTATGCATTTGAATCTATATTCAAATATAGATTTGAATTTTGCATTACAAGTATAACACCTCCTGTTTTACGAATAACTAAATTTGTCTGGTAATGGTGGCTTTTGAAAAAGCTTCAGGAAAGCAATAACATTTGCACTAGACCTTGAAAACCAAGTAGGCATTAAGCCAATTTGTGTTGTATAGCATTGGTTGCTAAATAGGCACTTGGCACTTTCTGTTGCCAACAGAAAAAGTGATTTATATGGTAGAGGTGAGAATTCAGAATAAAAAAGTTGTATAATGCCATGATATAATTAAGAGGAAATTACTTCAAACCCTAATGTTGCATGCTTCAATTTTAAACATTTCTTGGAAATTTTGGTTCTTAATTTAAATACACAGATGGTTACAATGTGAAAAATTAAGAAGTCTAGTCCCTTTCCATTTGATTCTCATGCAAAATTTCTATTAATGTTAATGAAAAATAAAATCCACTAATCTCAGGTTTCTCATTCATCTTTTGGGAAGGCCTGTAGCTATGGCCTGTAGATGCCATGATATTTCTATTTTTTTTCCAAAGACTTATTTATTCATGCATACAAGAACCATGGTAAAGGCCAGTGCAGGAGGGTGAGAGGATTCACCAGAGACAGCGGGGAACAGAACAGGGAGACTAACTGAAATACACCGCTGAGGGCAGCAACGGGTGAGACAGGAGAGGGCTGCTGTGCCATGTGAGTTAGCTCCTTGTTCAGGGATCGAACTCATGCTACAGTGGCTGGTGAGAGCTTGATAGTGCTGAGACTTAACCCCTTATGACACCACGGAGGCCCTCCCATGATATTTCTCTGTAAGTCAATTTCTAGTTAAATCACCAAAATTGGAGTATATCTCATGCTAAGATCATACATGACCTTTCAGTATTCTAAAAAAAGTAAAATTTGGATTTTATGTGGTAAAATTCTAATTACAATAAATCACTAAAATAGCACCTGTTGCTAAGAAAGAAAAAACATACCGAAAGTGTCCATTTGCAAGGTATCTTGGTTCACCAGATTTCATAAAAATGATATTCATTTCTTGGCAATGAAATTTTATTAAATTCAATAATGGAAACAAACTCAATTGTTTTGGAAGAGAAAACACAAAAACATATAATGTAGCACATAAAAATGCTACTATTTTAGTTATTTTTACCTACAGAGTGAATTTCCAGTTCCTGTTCCAAGGCAAATCTGAATTTTAAGTATTCAGAGTTGTAAAGTGTTCATCATACTGCCAACTTTTCTGCAAACCTACCTTTTAAAGAATGCAGTATTGCCATTTGAGGGGCCTCCCTGGTGGCACAAGGAGTTAAGTCTCAGCACTATGAAGCTATCTGCAACCACTGCAGCAGGAGTCTAATCCCCTGCAAGGGAGCTCCTGTCTTACCCACTGCTCCCCTCAGCAGTCTATTTCAGTAGATGGGCCTGTTCTGCTCCCCACTTTGTCTCTGGTGAATCCTCTCACCCCCTGCAACTCTAGCCTATACCCCAGCCCTTATATGAATAAATAAATAAAATATTTTAAATAAATAAAATGCATCTTTTAAAAATGCATTATTGCCATTTGAATGCATTTCTAAAATCCTAACTGACATTATATTCTTAGTTTAGTAAGTCATAGGATTTTTTTTGTTAATATTAAGAATGGAAACTGCAAACATAAGAGATTAAAAAGAGAGGTAATCTTTTTATGAATGAATACAAATATTTACCTAAAAGAATGATTATTTTCTAAAAAAATAGGAAGTCTGTTAATTCTCTAAATTTCCATCAGTGTCATAAAATATATTGCTAACACTATGCACATACTGAATTATACATGTTTTAAGATATATGTATGTGAGTGTTTAATATATTGATGGAGTGACTAGAAAAACTAGTTAATGTAGTTAACCAACTTCCTAAGAATTTTATACCCAAATTGTTAATGTTGGCATATGGACCACAGATTTTATGTCTGGATAACTTTAATCTTATCTTTAAAATAAATAACTTTTGTATCAAAAATAAATAGTTAAATTATAGAGATAATCTTTAAAATTTTAAATTAAAAATATTAGGAATCCAATTTAATAATTAAGTATGATAATTAAGTATATGGGACTTTATTTTCCTAGATTCAAAACAATCAGACTGGATTTTTGTTGCATTACATTAGTGTGAGTTTGTTGAGTTTCATATAACCCTTTTTGGAATTGTGATTGCATTCTTTGGATTGTAAGTGAAGTTTTAAAAATCTACAATAGGAGACAGCGAGGAGAGGTGGTTTTTGCAGATGTGCACAGGACCACACAAGGCAGAACAAAGAACTAATATTGTTTCCTACATTCCTTTATGTGATAGATAGGTTGTTTATTTTCTTGCTTTCCATTAAATTTTACGTCTAATCTATGTAACCTGTTTTGGCATGTAAACTATTATAGAAAAAGAATCTTTACTACGTATATGAGAATGTGGAACTTATCTGTAATTTAACGTGCATATATTGAATATTATTGGAATGTGTTTTGATTAGTTTCTAGGTTGGTTACCTAAAGCACAGTCTTTATGATTCAGAAGGTCTCAGTAAGGCATTGAAGAAAGTTAAAATTAGCATATTGACATGCAGACAAAGACAAGACCTCTAATAGACTGACCTGTCTGCAGACCATAACCTTAGATCAGGAGAAGCCTTCCTGAGAAATCTGGTCTATGTTATTTTCCCTATTCTGATTTGGTAATCTCTTACATACAGACGTGGAAGTACATAGAATTCAATAATGGCTACCCTTCTGAAAACTATATCATCATTCAAGAATATTGATTACCAGTATATTCAATTCAAACAAACAAAATGTGATTAAGGAGGCCACTTATGCCAATCACTAGAATGAAATTATTAAAGAATGGAAAAGCCATTTTTCTTAAACTTTGAAAATGTAATTTCACTTCAAAATCCCAACAAACTAGTGGGAGGGGCTAACACCAAAACGCAGGTGAGTCAGTATCCCTAATTAATACTGAAAACAAAGTCAGGGTAACACCAGGTGTTAAGTGGGAATGGAGCACACTGCATTATCCCAGTACATGAAAATCTTTTTCCTTATTGTAATGTATTAACCTGTTGCTTGAAAATATATCAGTAAATTAGATCATATTTCTACATGAAGAAAATAAAAGTAATTTCTTGTTTGGCAGAAAACAACATCAAATTTATACAGCACTATTTTTCAGGTTCAGATATATATCTTATTTAAATGTTTTTTTTTAAATCTCAACAAGTTTTTGGAAAATGAAAATAGTTGTGAATACTGAGGCACATTAATCTAAGAAGTATATACCCACATAATTTTTTCTATATGACACAATTTGTTAAGGTATAGTCCAATAATTGGCAAATTATAATTTCAGAGGACCAGGCTATAAACATTTTAATTCAAGCACTATAGTATCTGTTCCATGTGTGAACCAACGGCACAGAAGGAATTGGGGCTTGTGAGTATTCAAGAAACAGGCTTACCTGTGAGCAAAGCCTGGAGACACCTTTATACTTCTCTACCTCCAAATGATAGATCTAGAGAAATGTGGCTTATAAAGGGCAAAGAGACTTAAACTGTTTTATGAACAGTGTTTTGAATTTTAATAGCCTCATTAGGCCATGGTGTGTGACTTATTGTCACTCTAAAATGTGCATTATTGAAAAAATTCAAAAATGAATAAAAGTGTTAAGTGATAACTTTATCCATAGAAGGTTGGGTATGAGTATAGCAAATTGACTGGTTAATTGCTCTCATTAAGCATACAGGTTATCTTAAATATGTATTATTAATATGACCTTCAGAGGACAAATGTAAGCATCTTAATAGCAACTCACAAAGGTTTTTTTTTTTTTAAGATTTTGTTTCAATACTTTACATTATAACATGAGGAAAACAGGAAGAAACAAGTGCTTGATGTTTTACTTAGGTATTTATTTTAGATAAAATAATTATAAATGCTCTGTTTAAAACATATTCCAAAGTGTTCTACCTAGATTAACATGTATGTAAAACACATAAAACTCTTGACAGCTGTAGGATTGAGGAGCATGAATGAACAGAAAATCTCAATACTAATAAGAAATTTACATCAAAAGGTTATATTGAAAGAAAAAAAAAGAAGAACACAGATTTAAAATTTGCAGCTCATGTTAATAGAGTCAACTTGCTGGGTTTGATGCACATTGTTAATTAAATATATTTTGTAAGCACTGTAGCTTTAAAAAAAATACTTGGACTGTGTAACGGATTGCAAGAAGATATTAAAAAAAGGCTATTTGAATGATGGACACAAGATCTAAATTAAATCTTTCTGTTGAAGAAATTGCTCTTTTTCACATTGGTGCTGGGATGGCAGGGGCCTCCATGCTAACACTAGAATATTCTTATGGAGTCCCATCTCCTAGTCTCATAACCCATATCAGCTGTTGGCTGCTCTTATTGACAAATGCCTATGGCAGGTTCTGATTAAGCTGGTTCATCTGACTTAGCATCCCTCTGGCTAACCTCTGATGCCCTGGTTAATTGTTCAGAGACTTGGAAATACTACAAACAGTAATAGAAAGTAATAAATATGCTTTCTCAGAACCACTTCTTGTTCTAGAATGAGAGTGAAATATGCCTTTCTCAGTTTTGTTGTTTCACATTATAAAACATTAGGCATGCTCAAAAAATATGCATAGGAAACAGTATAAAAATAAAAAATACAGGTATGTAGATAGAGGTGGCTCATATGTTACAAAAATTAAAATAACATTGTCTTGAAGATAGTAAGTGAAGTCTGATGCCTGAGATGTAAAACAGTAGAATTTTGACAATTACAAGTAATCAGAGAAATATTTAATGAGCAACTTTCAGTAAATGGAATATCATTGTATGTGAGGTATAAAAATGTGTCTCAGTATGTCTATAGATGTTTCATTAGTTTGTTTTGTTTTTTAGAGTACCTTACATCTAGGAATGGGATTTGATCGGAAAGTTACATATTTAGATTTTCTAATTAAAATATAGATGCTTTGTTCCCTTAGTTAAATAGGTAGGAGAGTTTTTCCTCTTTGTTCATTTGTCTGAAATGAATTTGAAATCACAGTTATGAATACTGCAAAGTGAATTACAAGGACTTTTATTAGCCCTATGCCTATTTTTTTTCCCATAATGTAGATGTAGTCCATTTAAATATCAGGTCCTGTTTCTTTGTTTGTAACATAAAGAGGTGAAGAATCTGATCCATACTTACCATGTATAATGCCCAAGGATGTTCCAGTCAATTCCTTTATATACTTTTTGGTCAATGTTATATGTTATGTTAGTATTGTGTTAAATGAGGGAAATATTTGATTCAAAGGAGTTAACTAATCTAATATTTCATTTTTAACTCCACTCTGACAAATTCCAAAGATTAATATTCTGTCTAAAGAGACTAGTTTGGATCAGCTATAAAGACATTTTCTAGTGCAATGCAACCATGTGAGTATAACTAGCTATACTCATTTGTGACTGCCTGAACATTATTAGTGAGTCTGAGATTCTTTAAACTTACTTGATATGAAATCCAAAAGATAGTTTCCATTAATGGGAATGTCTAACATGGATAAATTCTACAAACAAAATCACTACTATGGGAGCATGAGTAAGATAAAGAGTACTTGAAACTCTCAAACACTGATGACATTGCTCTTTATAGTATATATACTTTAATAAATACAGTTAATACTTTAGGACCTTTACCCTATTTGCAGACAGAAAGGACTAGAGTGTCAAGTAAATCTTAAAGAAAGACATCTACTTGCTGGTATCTCGATGTTGGGCTGCCTGTTTGCAAATGGAAAGGGTTGGAGCCAATGTAGGTGGGTCAGATTCATTAACCATCCATCTTTGTACTAGTCAGAATTTGTCATATGCTCTGCATGAAGATTTTACTCTGCTATCATTGATTCTCGAAGTATTAATTCATAACTTTTAAAAAAGACAAAATTATTGAGCCAATCAACATTCCCGCCTGATTGATGGAGCTGATCCCAAGTCAATAATCAGTATCCGTGATCTTTCTTAACAACCCATTTTAAAGTTGCTCACTCTCAGCACTGCATCTGCTAGTCTAGGCCACTTTATCCCTGGGGTCTCTAAGTCACTGATTAAAATGTTTTGTCAGGCTATCATTGCTCAGATTACACACTCAAGCACACACACACGTGTATTCACCAAATTTAAGAAAGATTCTGACTGCTCTCATGTTGCAGGAACACTTGCTCCTTTATAATAATAAAAATATTTTCTCCTGGAAATTAACTTCTTTCTTTGCCTGCATATCTGTTATTACAGGAATACAAAATGTGAATTAGCAGCAGTAGCTTCAACTTTAGTAGACTCCATACTGAGACCAGTGGTGTAAGTGTTTTATTTCCAGAAACAAGGATCACTAGATCTGCAGTATTTAAAGTTATAGGGACAGGAATCCTAAATCCCTCATGGGTGTAATGACTGTGTTCTTTGTTTCAGCTGAATCTTGTGAAAATTCTGACTCAGAAAACATAGTTTTAGAGTAGAGCCTGTGATATTTAAACCCAACAAACCTCCAGCTGGAGCCAATGCTGCTAGTCTGTCAACCACATCTTAAACTATGGAACATCTGTATTTCTTACCTTTTATTTATTGTTTTATTATTTATTCATATATATTTATATCATTGTTCATTTTTGTACATCGTTATCGTTTGATTTCTCCTCTCAGGTGTAGTCCCTGTAAAATTCCCAGCACCAAGTCACCTGTGAACCATTACAATCGCATTCTGTATATATATATATCACTTGCCAACAATTAGCAATGATCATATTGCTTTCTTGTCTTTTATTTCCAGCAATATGATCATTGCTATTTGTCTCGCCAATGATACAAATACAGAATGCTATCCTGAAAATTTACATTCTGGGACCATTATAGAATCCTTTCTTCTTCTTCCCTACTTTCCATTTCCAGTCAGTCCCTGTCTTTTATCTCGACTTCTGATTTTTTAAGTTTTGAACATTATCATTTCTTTGCTGTCTTTTGCTTCAGCCAATAAATTTGCCTCTTGTCTCAGAATTACCATAGTACAATTTATTTAGTATGTTGCATATAGACAAATAATTCTGAAGTTTAATTCCTATAATATTACCTATTGATTTTACATTTAAAAGGCCTCTGGAAAATGTCCAAACTGTTTTTCATAGCTAACTAAAAAACTGCCTATCTACTTCTCTCTCCAACTTGCCCTTTATTTACAATTTCTATAACTCTACCTTCCAATTATAGCTTTTATTTGTAGACTATTGATTACCAGAAAGATATATATTTGTGAATAATAATACAGAATCTCTCAGAACATGAAATCAGATATGGCATAAAATGAATAAATGCCATGTAAATTTATCTTGATAAAATTAATAGGAAATTTTGAAAACTTTATATTCAGTTTGCATCATTTCTATTAGATACATGAGTAATATATATTTTACAAGAAAATGGAGATTAGTGTTTGATGAAATTATTACTATTAAAGTAGCTAGAAAATATTGTTAAAGAAGTGAAATCACTGTTGAAGTCATATTTCAAGTGAGTCATAGAGAATATTTGGTAAAAACTCTGTCAGACTCTAAATTCATTCACTTTGTGTTCACAACTTTGTTTCCTTCAGATACAAATTTTATAATTATTAATTTATATACCTTACATATTATTTCCATAATACATGGCAATGTCTTAGCCAATATAAAGATGAATTCTCTAAACTTCTAGTTAAGTGTCCTTTCTACTGCCTGTTGCAACCTTAAAATATTTGTCATGACCTAGTTAATTACACTCTTAGTCTAGTTTGCATATGTAGTGATTTATACATTTTCAGGAGAAAGTTTATATTAGCTGTGGTAAATTTTCTTTATTTCTCATATTTTCAACATCATGATTTCAGTACCAATGTACTTCCCTGAAAGGTTGATTGAAAATCTGCATTTCAAAATACTTATGACTCAATACAAATTCTCCAAATGAGATGAGTATTTCTCATGGAATGTAAATGAAATATTGTATGCCTAAGAAACCCTTCACTTCCTGAAGATTTCTTGGTTATGAAGGCTGCTAGTTTTTTTTTTTTTGTTTTTTGTTTTAAATATTTATTTATTTATTTATTTATTTATACAAGGACTGGGTACAGTCAGAAGCGCAGGAAGGTGAGAGGATTCACCAGAGCCAGAGCAGGGAACAGAACAGGCAGACTGACGAAATACACTGCTGAGGGGAGTAGCAGACGAGACAGGAGAGGTCTGCCACACCATGTGGAACCCTCACCAGTGGCTGGGGATCAAACTGGCACTGCAGAGGCTGTGGGCAGCTTTGCAACCCAGTGCTCAACTGCTGTGCCACCGAAGGCTGCTAGTTTTTGAACTTCTTCAGTGACTACCCTTTATGTCATGTCCTCACCCTAGGTTTCAGACCACTGTGTTTTATTTCTCCAAATGTTCTATTTCTCCAAATGTTGCAAATTAATTTCCATAAATCTTATTCATGATCTATGACAGGAAAATGTATATAAATGCTAAAAAAACATTTGGACATCATCCCCTAGGGTAGGTATCTTTTTTTTTTTTTGAAAGGGCATTAATCAGGAATTAATATCGTTGGAATTATAATCTAGAAAGCTTTGTCTGCACTTGGAAAAAGATTGGAATAGTAGTGATACAAGCTTGGTGTGGAAGTTTGCTCAGCTGAACTTTGGAATACACGGCCTGTTGTTCATTTCATATAATTCTGACAGTATCACATGACTTCATGGCCTCATTCTGAAAGTAGGATCTGAAAGTTGGATCACACAGCACCCTCTGTGATCCTAGGCTGAGTATAACTTTCATTATTAACTGTCCTCTATGAAATAAGTTGCCATCAGCGTTATTCCAGACAACAGTAGGTTTAAATTAGATGGAAACCAGCTATTATCTAAACACCAAATCTGTTGTTATTTAAGGCATGGAGGAGGGAGTAGGTAAAGGTTTTGTGACAGACAGAGCTAGTTTCCTGAATTAATGCTATTTTTCAAATTTATGTTTTTCCTTCTATTAAAAATATAGGCTATATTAATATAGCTTAATATAGGCAACTTCCAGTTAACATCGGTGATCCATTCTAGAAATCAAAAGCTCAGCTCAAATAAGCAATATTTATATTAAAAGACAAAAATGTTGCATTCTAGATTTCAATTCAAAATTCACATTGAACTCAAGTGTTCTGTGAGAATATTAATCTCACATTTGTAAGTCACTGAACATTTTCTCTTTAAGGAAAGAGGGTTTCTAAGCTATATAAGCTAAAATAGATCATAGTATTCAAACTCAAACATAAAATAATACAATCCATCAAAATCAGATGCAACTAAAAAACCACTAACCTCCCTGTACTTTATTAATTAGAAATCATGTGTAACATTATCAAAAACAATTTATTGGGAAGAAACTTGAAATGTCACAAAATGAAGAGACTCTTGAAGACTATACACCATGGAAACTGCAAAACAAGATAGTTTTGGTGCCATAAGTTAGTTGAGAATGTAGATATTGCTTCAGTCCTTTCTTGCCTAATTCAGGTTTCCTTCAGACACTGTCTACAGGATATTCAAATCCCCTGAAGGGTGAACCTCCTCAGTGTTATGTACTCACCCTTCTGCAGTGGCCTTTATGAAAAAATGCTGAGAAAAGAAAACAACAATTATAGAAAAGGTTTCCCTACATTCTACCTTTTGGCTGTCAAACAAATGCACATATACCTATGTGAACATGCACAGTTTTTGCTAAACAAACAAATATAAAACATCCTCGTGGGAACAGTAGAATTTATTAAGAGATAATACAAAGTCTTATTAAGAGAGAATATATGTAAATCCACAGGTATTTTTGTGGATTCTCTGACATCTGATGATATAATTTCTAATGAACCCATCCCTTCACTGTTTTCATGACAACAGCAGGGAGAGGGGAAAGAAAATGGAAAAGTGAGACAGTGTAGAAGTCATATATAGTAAAAGCTTGGTGTGTGTACATGTGTGTCTAGTAGGCAAGGAAGTAGAGGAAGAGGCTGTACTGCTACCATTGTTATTTGTGAGTCCCTCCTCCATTTCTCATTAACTTTCTGCTTTCAAATGGACCTTCACCTGGATAGGAAACTGTGTGCTGCATTGAGCGAACAAAAATCTTCATTTTGTAGAATTGGCTTAAGGTCAAATAATTCAACCAACACCTCTAATTTTATCTGTTGTTCATTTATGCTAGAGGGCAGTATCTGTTCCTAATAAGTGCAGACTTTACTCTTCGTTGCTTTAAATGTTTCTGCTCACTAGTCCTAGAACTTTTACATATGAACAGAAATATTCTCATTAGAGGCAAAAATTAAAAGCACTTGTTATATGTGTGGTGTAATCACTTATTATCAGCAGGGAAACTCCCAAATCACTTGTTGATTCCTGAATCAGTATATTTTAGCTTTGCTATAAAAAGCACCTTCTGTTAAAAAATACTTGCTCATGAGAAATAACACACGGGATATTATGGCACACTGTTTTCCTTTAAATTGACCCTTAAGCTAGATGTTAAGTTGACCATTCTTTCCTGTAAGACCCACCTGTTCTGTATAAATCAGGTATATAATTAGATTAATGAGCCCTGTATGTGTAAGTCTGTTGCCTTCTATGTGTGTGTGCATGTGTATGTTTTCCCAGTATACTGTACTTGTTAAAGAACAGTATGTGGAATATCACAATGACGCATAAGGGTTTCAGTGAGTTACCAGACTGTGTTGAGAATAGAGCCACACACAGGCAGGAGTGCTAAGCTATATCTATAATGCATGCAGTTCTAGTAAAGAACCGCCACTGTTCTACTGACAGTGAAATGAAACCTGTCTTGGGTATGGGATGAGAATCTTAAAAACAGAAACAAATGCAGAAGCAGGTTTCTTAACAATTCTGCTATATATTCCACCACACAGCCCCCTCCTCAGTTCCCATCTGTTTTTAAGTTGAATTCTTGATGACCAGTTAAGGCATGTGGGTCACAAATGGCTTTGCATGAAATAGTAGTAGTCATCTTTATCCTGATAAGACCTTTTTCCCAGTTCCCCACATATGCGACTTGCATCATGTGTACCTACTAATTCCTATTCGCAGGTTCAATAAAAGTTATATGAAATGAATACAGTGGAAAAGAAGATATCCTTTGGATGATGGTTTGGTGTATGTCTTTATAGACTATGGCACAGATGTAGAAATTTGACTACTATATAAGGCAATGAAATTAAGGTTGTCTTGATACATTTTCCAGGCAAAAGGTACTGCTCTTTAGATTCCCAGTTTAATGGAAAATATAAAAATAAGTTTTTCCAAATCAGTAGGTACTGCATGCCAGCACATGTATTGCACTGATAATCAGTCTTTACCACAGCCTGTAAGACATAATGTATGTTCTATGGCCAATCAAGAATTGAATGAGAGGCAAATATAAAGCATGTCTACTAAATGGTAAAGTTTGCATTTACCCCGGGGGGGTGACTTTTTTTTCTCTTAAGATTTATTTTATGCATACAAGAGCTGGGGTACAGGCCAGAAGTGCAGGAGGGTGAGAGAATCCACCAGAGACAGAGTAGGGAGCAGAACAGGCAGAAGTACTGAAATACACTGCTGAGGGGAGCAGTGGGCAAGACAGGAGAGGTCTGCTACGCCATGTGGGTTTCTCCCTGGCTCGCTGGGAATTGAACTGGCGCTGCAGAGGCTGCGGTCAGTTTCACAGCGCTGCACACAATTCGCTGCGCCACCGGGGAGGCCCAGGGGGGTGTCTTTTTATTTATTTATTTTTTTATTGAAATAACATTGCATTATATCATAACATGATTTTCAGGTGTGCATTACTAAAAATGAACATGTACCTCATCTACATTACATTTTCCACCAGAAATCTCATCCTGTCCTTCATTATACAGTTGAACCCTTTTGTACCTGATTTACCCAACTCCCTTCCCTCTTTGTTTCTGGTAACCATTATCTTATAACCATTATAGCCATCATCTTATAATCTAGAAGTATATTTTTGTTTTATATAGCTCACTCATTTGTTTTTTCTACCACATTTGGTAAAATGATAGTGTTTGTCCTCTTTATCTGACTTATGTCACTTCTTGGTCCCTCCATATTGTTACAAATAGCAAGATTTCACATATTTTTTCCATTGAGTAGTATCTCATTGTGTTTGTATGTTTTTGTGTCCGTATATATACATATATACATATACTACATTTTATGCAGTCATGTGTTGACAGGCATTTAGATTGTTTCCAGCTCTGTGCTATTATAAATAATGTTGCAATAAACTTGGGATTGTACTTATCTTCTTGAACTTTTTTTTTTCGTAATTTTCCAATACCCAGAATTGGGATAATTGTGTCATATGGGATTTCTTGTTTTAATATGATGAGGAATCTCCTTATGACCCACAATAATGGGCTGCACCAATTTACAATCCCACCCATAGTACAAGGGCTCCCTTCTCATATCCTCTTCAACGTTTGTTAAATTGTGTCAAGGGGAAACAGAAGAAAGGAATTCTAGTTGTTTCATATGAAAACTTCAGCTTACAATAGTCCTTACTTCATAAATGAGAGAAATAGTGATGGAATTTGCAGTGTTTTTAAGGATGACCATTTAAACTAGATTCTGGAAAATGAAATGGAAGAATAGGAATAGACTCATATCTTTTAAAAAAAAAACTGATATTTTTTCTTATCCTTAATTATTTTTTGGGGGAAGTAGAAGAACTGGGGTGCAGGCCAGAGGTATGGGGGTGAGAGGATTCACCAGAGACACAGTGGGGAACAGAGCAGGTGAATTTATTGAACTACACTGCTAAGGGGAGCAGCAGATGAGACAGGAGTCGGCTGCACCATATTGGATTATCTCCCTGGCCTGCGATCAAACTCAGTCGGTAGAGTTGATAGTGCTGAACCTTGATAGTTGATAGAGTTAATAGTACCACTAGGCCACCAAGGAGTCCCAACTCATTTCTTGTTAGGTCGCTTACTACACCTAGTATGTAATAAACTTGGTTCAAAACTAAACTGGGTTTGCCTCAGTAATTAATTATATTTATGGTAATAATTAGCTTGTTTTTAATACTATCTTCAAATTTATAGGATTCTTGACTTCTGAAAAGATAAGCCTATTAAATTCCATCAGTTTCAAGCAAGGCTTTCATATAATTGCAGTTAACCCAAGTGGCAATGGTAGATGTTCTTTGTTTTAACTGATTGTCTAATTCTAAAATGTTAAGTGGCAAAAAGGAACACTTCAAAGTCACGTAGTGCTTAATGCCTGTAAGTGCTCAACTCATCATTAATCATTGGTTTAATTATTATTAATCAGATAAGTTTAAAAATATAGCAAACAAAACATTTAGGTGGCTTTTTAGGACTTATTTTGAAGTCTAATTAGAATTCTAACATAAATCTTGGCCTCCTACATTGAGGTATCTTTCTGACCAAGATGTTCACTTACCATGTATGGATCTCCTATATGCATTAGCCTGATTCTATTTTTATCTTAGTTCTAAGTACCTTGAATTTTATGATCAGTTTGTCAATTCGTACAAATAAACCAATTGGAATTTTGATAAGAATTGCATTGTCTGTGTAGATAAATTTGTGAAGTGAGATATCTTAACAATATTGTCTTTTGTTCTATGATACCTTTCCTTTGTTTATATCATCTTTAATTTCTTTCAGTAAATTTTTATAGATTTCAGAGCAATATTTTTTATTCCTTTAGTTAAATGTATCAAACACATTTTATCCTTTTTCATGCTATTTAAAATTGAATTGTTACCTTTTTTATTTTTTGAATTGTTCATTGCAAGCACATAAAATTATACTGATTTTTTATAGTGATCTTATTTCATGCAACCTTGCAAGGTTCTTTACTAATTATATTGGTTCTTTAATAGAATTGTCCAATATTTCTCTATGTAGGATTACAAGATCTGCAGTTGAAGGTAGTTACACTCTTTAAAATAAATAAAATAAACCTCTCCTGTCTTCCCTGCTGCTCCCCTCTTGCATCTCTGGCCTACATCCCAGCCATTCTATGCAAAAATAAATAAATCTTTAAAAAATATTTTAGACAAATTTACTTTTAAACTTGATTATAATTTCAAAGAACAGTGGATAGTTCATCTAATTTATGAAAATATTTGAACATAGTCTCTATAGAGAAAACAATCTTGAGGTGCATA
The DNA here is from genome assembly GCF_964194135.1 of Talpa europaea. Classification (NCBI taxonomy): domain Eukaryota; kingdom Metazoa; phylum Chordata; class Mammalia; order Eulipotyphla; family Talpidae; genus Talpa; species Talpa europaea. The sequence goes on from NC_140072.1 coordinate 124,025,634, forward strand.
ATAACCCAGCAACCTAATGTACCAGCCATATGTATCACAATGTGCCTATATACCAAACATACCCCAAGATCATTAAGAAATATATCATGAATGAGCCAAGAACATTTCAAGATTACCAAGCAAAAGTGATATACTGAGTCTGGACTGGGACCTACACATCTGTTCATTAATAATCCCTCATTAGTAAGGGATGGGAATCCATCCCCAGTTGAAAACCACAGAATATGATGGATTCAATTAAGTAAGTAAACAGGAGACTCAACTAATTTTTAAAAAAAAATCTGAAATTATAGTTAATCACACTAAACTTTTGTCTAATATCTGCAAGGTAGCATCAGGACTCTGATAAATAGAAATGTCTTCGACAAGCCAGTACAGTGACAAATCTTTAGAAACCTCATGCGATTTCTGCAATATTTATATTAATAAAATTTTACTCAGACAAATTTAACCCAGGAGGCATAATCTCCTCTTCTGATTTGACAACATTCCCCAGGAACTCATATCAAATAAACGTAATTCTTTTTATAAGCTGAAAGAACAAATCCTTTTGTGATATTCCCAGGAGCACCTGGGAAATCTCAAAGTGCAAAAGATCTCACTTAGGATTTCTTTTGGGGAAGGAAAAATATCAAAAGTTGTCACGAGGATTCAACTTTTGATTAAAAAGGATCATAAGTTAGTAAGAAACAATACTTGGCTAACTATTTAAACAAGTGATAAAATAAGAAATATAGATGGTAACATGATCTTAAAGAATCTTAGCTCTTTCAAAGGTAAGAGCTCTTAAATAATTCTCTCTTAAATAATCAATTCTCTTACATAATCAATGACCTGAAAAATATTCAACATAAAGCACAATTATTCTGACAAGACATAGAATCTGCCTTTTAAATAGATTAAACCAGTCAAGTAAAACACTTTACAGCCTTTTATTAATAGTAAAGCAACCGACAATACAAAAAAATTGTTTTTAAATGTAGACAGCACCACATTTTTTGTTTTGCATCATTACAATGCTTAACAGTCTTAAAAAAAAAAACACATAAATTTTAGCTACTTTTGACTATGGCAAATAGAATCCCTTCTGTGAACTTTCCATAGAGATCTGTATCCATTCAGGACTTTTTTTTTGTTCTACATGTTCCTCTGTATCATTTTGAAAACTACCAGTTATTTTAATTTAGGGAAAAATTACTTTTTCTTAACCTAACACACCCTACATATTTTTGCATAAAAAGTTGTTCTCTGCTACTGTTAAAATTACTTTTTCTTAACCTAACACACCCTACATATTTTTGCATAAAAAGTTGTTCTCTGCTACTGTTACTGCAAGCAAACTCTAGTTCACATAGGACATTTAATTACATTAACTTTAATTTCATAGAGAAAACCATCTATCACACATTTTGCATTTTATACAGATTTGTAGGTTTTATAAGCATAATATTACAGCTTTCTATAGTCATTTACTTCCTTAGACTGTAAGTTCCTAATGGGTGAATAAATGAACACATTAATTAACACACCCAAATATATATATACGCATATATCCTCTCTGTATCCTGTAAACGAAGAGGTAAAATCTCATAATATGCTTAGTAATTTGTATTTCAGATCTCTATCTTATAAATTATATACTTGACAGCTGTTTACTAACTTAATGGAACATACTCAAAATTTTTAACTTTTCTAAGAATCTTCCCAGCTTTAAGCTGCCATACTACAAACCACATTGACTTGAAATAAAATTGGTCAAGATAATGATTCAATTTAGATTATCAAAAATAGACATTTTTCATTGTCTTGTAAGAATAACAACTTATTTGATCATTAGCCTGTGTATTTTTTGGAATAACATAAACAAGTAGAATAAAAATATGTCTATATTATACCTCACACTGGTAACATAGAAAACATAGCTATTTTTATTAAACCAATATTTTTAACTACTCTTATTTGCCAAAGATATGTCTAAATTTTGTGAAATTGAATTCTTAGAACTTTTAGGTTAGTATTTATGAGAAGTATTTTTTTTGAACATTGAAAGTGTTGGATGATTAATTTTCTTAATTATCTCAAAATTTTGGGAATATTCACTTTACCTGCCAGATCAAATCCAATACTGAACCTCTCTAGTGAATTATTATTTCAATTGCACTTCTTAACTCCAAAATTTCAATTTGACTTTATAATTGTATCTCCTTATTGATTTTCTTTACTTAAGACTTGTCATCATACTTTCCTTTAGTTTTTGGTTTTATTTATTCTTTGAATGAATTGTAAGGACTGCTTTGATGCCTTTCTTTTAAATCCAACATATGATCCCTGTGTCAAGTATCACAGGACTGTGTTTCCTTCCCTTTGCATATATTGATAAACCTAGCCACATAGGAAGCTGATTCCCACTCTTCACTCTTCTGCACTCGTTTCTGTTTGCTTGTTTGTTTAGTATTTTAGTGTTTTAGTGAAGTATGTTTTCCCCTCACTGTTAAGCAATATCACTCACAGAGGATTCAATCATGTGCTGATGCACAGTTATCCTTGGGTGACAGTTGATTTAACAGGACCTTGTCTCTTCACTGATCTCTCTGTTAAACCACATGACTCTGTTGGTGTCACATTTAGATTTTGTCAGCTGATTGCTATACTGAAAGATTCCCTGTGGCATAAACTGATGCACTGATTGATCTAATTAAATACCAGTTCTTGTGCAGAGGAAGCTTTTTAGGGAAGTCTGAATTTTCTTTCCTGTCCTAGAAGAACCATTCTCTCTTCCTCTCCTCCACGGTTCTGTTTGGTAAACTAGCCAATTGGTGGTTTACATATTACTTGTAATTGCTAACCACCAAAATCACCATCATTTTACATAGCGTCCTTAAATTTGAATTTCCCACCATTCTACTTCAAAAAGATTGTTGCCTGGAGAGAACCCTAAAACTGAGTTCTCTTTTAAAGACTGCCTCTCTTCCTGAGACAAATCTTAGATTACTTGCTTATGTCAGGATCAGCATTATGAGCAGCTACTGAATAGGGATAACAAACTATAATTTTCTCATCTAGACTCTCGCATGAAACCTCCATTCTTCAAACAGCTCTATCCCTGTGTTCTCAACCTGTCATGCCTGGGATTTAAGCTCAGTCCTGATAGTATGAGTTAGCTGGAAAAGGAACCCTCCAATCTCTTACCAGAGTGCTCCAATAATTTACTCTCTGCTACTTAGAGCTGGGAGCCTGAGAAATAGTGGCAAACTGTCATTTCTTATGGTACCATATTCCTTGCTTGGCAACTGGGGAGTGGGGCTCGCTTATCTGGCCATACTTATCCACATTCCATCTTCTATTGTGCTGAGTTGGGAGACTGGAGGGAGGGACTGGGTTAAGCTCAAGTGTCAGGGACTACCAGTGTTTCTATATAAGTTTAGTAAATTTTCTGGAATCAATATTTTTTTATACACAGTGTATCCTTAGGACAATTCCAGTTAAGTGGTTGTCTTTCATAAATAGTCACCTTTTTTGGTGGTTTCATGGGATTAGATCTGTAGAGCTCTTCATTTTACCAAAGCTGAAATCTAACAAAGTTTTTCCTGTATTTTCTTCAGTGATAATGCAGTTTGTTGTATATTTTCCTTATAAGTGTAAATTTAATTTCTTTGCAAATGGAAGAGCTACTTTTTCAGAACAGGTAGTTATAGTTAACTCTCTGGAAATTATTATTATTATTTTTTAAATATTTATTTATTTACACAGGCACTGGGTAAAGTCAGAAGTGCAGGAGGGTGAGAGGATTCACCAGAGCCAGAGCAGGGAACAGAACAGGCAGACTGAAGAAATACACTGCTGAGGGGAGCAGCGGGTGCGGCAGGAGAGGTCTGCGCGCCATGTGGGACCCTCACCGACGGCCGTGGATCGAACTGGTGCTAAAGAGGCGGTGGGCAGCTTTGCAGCCCAGCGCTCAACCGCTGTGCCACCAGGGCAGGCCCTCTCTGGAAATTAAATAAATGAATCCATATTGAACCACTCAGGTCAAAATGCCTCTCATACAATGTTGTGTGATATCACCTATACACTTTCCTTTTCATACAATCTGATAGATTCAATCATGTCATTCTATCTAGTTAGAGCTATAGTCTCCATAATTCCTTTCCCTGTATAGCTACTAGCCATCCTGAACCCTAAGAAACAAAGATTTGGAAGGCAGATATAATCAGCAGCCACATTGTTTTTATGTTCAGATGATTATGAGAAGTGCAGCAGGCATTGTTTTGGTTGACAAATGAATTGTCTTATCTGCGGTCTCACTCCACTGGTGATAATCACAGCAGATATGGCAGCTCATCCAGTGCCCTCTAGAATCTGTTGGTTTCTAGGACCACTGTACAATGTGAATGTTTAGCTCTGTGATGAGAGGTTCGGATTCTGCAGGACACCATTATCATTTAAGTGATGGAGGCCTGAGGGTAGTGAGAGACTACTTTCCATTTCAGTCTGTACTTTTTGGATTATAGCTTCATCTTGTAGGTTCTGGATTGTCCTTGCTTCTCTACTTCACATTCATTCTCCCTTCTTGTCTGTCCATAGACTAGTCTCTAACTCACCAACTATAAAAAAAGAAAAACCTTCAAAGTAAATAGACTATTTAATAGTCCATTTAAGGTCTCCAATAGTCATTTAAGGTCAAATTTTATCATATATATACCACATAATGGTATATAATGTAGATATGATATGTAATGAGAGGTATGTGTGAAAAACTGTCTACCCATTTGGTACATCATGTTTCTCCAATAGTACCCTATTGATATACACATACACTTTAAGGGTAAAATCATAGAGTGATTGGGATAAGTTTCATTATGGGAAAGTTTGTCCTTAAGGTTTAATATTTTTCACCTTCTCAGAATGTAGAGATTGGTGGTTAACATAAAATTATCAATTCATCCCTAATATTTAGCTGGATTGGTTAATATTTGCATAAAAAGACCCAACTATCTATAGAAGACTTCTATGTATTTGCATGCGATTTGGTTTATTATCACAGAGAGAGCAAATTTCTATTCATTATGATAGTAAATGCATCCCCTGAAACAAAAAAAAAATGTTGTGGCAGGGTTGGCAAAGATTTACTATAATTTATATCTAGATTCCACCTTCCTACTTTTTCCCCAACATGAGCAATAATATCAGGTCAAATAATATTCTAAGCATGCTCTACATATTGATGAAAGTAGCACTCTCTATATATGATTACCATTTAGAATTATTGAAGGTCCTGTGTCTCTGACTATTCTTGCTTCATAGACACAGGCTTTGAATATAAACCGCAATGCAGTTGATCAATTGAGATAATTAAAAAAGATTCTATAAGAATTCTCTACTGCCTGATCATTCTACTCAAGTTCTATATTTTTCTATTTAATCATGAGAAGGGTTAAATCTCAGCTAAAACTTGAATTAGGGCCTCCCTGGTAGCACAAGGCGTATGTCTCAGCACTATGAAGCTATTGGCTGCCACTGTGGCACAAGTTCCATCCTCGGCCTGCAAGCTGACCCACATGGCACAGCAGACCTTTCCTGTCTCACCTGCTGCTCACCTCAGCAGTGCATTTCTGTCAGTCTGCCTGTTTTGTTCCCCCCTCTGTCTCTGGTATCCTTCACCCCCCACACCTCTGACCTATTCCCCAGCTCTTATAAACATAAATAATTAAATCTTTAATAAAACATCTGAATTGATAAATTTACAAATCTAAAATTCCAAATATGATGCTAAATGTTAAGAGCAAGTTGCAGAAAAATTTGCATAGTATCATTCTATTTCTAGAAAGGAATACCCATATCTTTTGTTTTAAAAAAGAAAAGGGATAAAGTGTATAAACAAGCAAAACTTCAGGATAGGAAGTATCTCTTAGGGAAATGGAGAATCTAAAATTATAGATGAACACACAGGAATTACTGGGTGTGCTTTTATTTCTTAATTTGAAAGTTTCCATATTCATTTTAGCTATGAACTATCCATAAACTTTGCATGTATTTTCTATACTTGATTTATTTTATAATAAAATAATATGCTATAATAAACCTTTCAATGTGTAGAAATATAATCTCTTTGGTAATATCAGAAACTGATAGGAATTCAGAGATGTAAGAACACTCTGGCACTTTCAATAAGACAGCAAATTAGTTCTTTTTGGAACATAATTTCTAATTTCAGTAAAGGTGAAATGTGCAGTCACTTCTCTAAATCTTATTTCCTAGCCTTATGGAACTATTCATATGGATTACTCCAAACACTGTTGTGTTATTCCCTAAACAACTTGTCTGGGAGCCAGGAATTTTGAATATATTGAAAAGTCATAACTCGGTTTCTATTGATCATCTGACTCTCTCTCTGACTAGGATAAATTGTTACATTGGGTTTTGATCAAGATTTCCACATGACCTTTTTTCCTTCCTTTCCTGTAATCAGATTATCTGTTTCCTGCTTAAGGCTTCTGCCCTTTGTAAATAAGATCTCATTATTTATGCTATTCTACCATACCTTCAAAGGATGATCAAATATTATATTAAGATAGAAAGGCCTGTATGGTTTTCTATGACCATTTGGAAAAATTGCATCATTTTTTAATCAATAAGAATAGAGATACTGTGTTTTCATGATTGAACTTTTGTTGAATATTTTGAAACATGCCAGTGTTCCATATATGTTTCCCTTTTCTATTTGTATCTGTCAGTTATCAGAGAGATCTTATTAAATGGTATATTCTATGTTCAAGTCAGATTTTATCTTAACAGACATAGGAAATCATATTAAAACATGTATCTCAGACCTTGTTGGTGGCTTAGGAGTTAAGTTTTAGCACTATTACTCCTGTAGCCTGAGTTTGATCCTCAGCCAGGTAACTAACCCATATAAGGTTAATAACCCATATAGATAACTAAACCATCAAACCTCTTCTGTCTCACGTGCTACTCCCCTTAGCAGTGTATTTCAGTAAGGCCACCTGTTCTGCTTCCCACTCTGTCTCTGGTAAATCCTATCCTCTGTGCTCCTCCTCCCACTGCCTACACCCCAGTTCCTCTATGCAAAATAATAAATCAAAATAAATAATAAAATATGAAACTCAAAGATGTGTTTGTTAGGCCAGTAGACACAAGCATCTGCCAAGACAGCAAGCAGACAGGTAGTAAGATGTTTGGAAACTCTGCTTCTGGAAGTTAAGACCACCCCTGGTACTCAAATCATGTGATGAGGAAAGGTAACTAGACATTTCAAATTGTATGATTCTTATTTTAGCACATTGCTGAAATGTGAATAAGTGAAAAAAAATTAAAAGACAAGAAGACAAACTGGAAAGATTATAATAAATAACACTATTCAGTTGTTTTTCCATGAAATGGAATAGAGTAGAAGAACATTAAATATGAGGAAGCAATTAGTGCCCAAGAAAACATATGGAGAGTCAAAATTTAAAGAATAGAGATAGTTATCCAAATAATTAGGGAATAAATAAATTGTTTCCCTTAAATACCATAGAATTTATAGAGAACTATCTGAAATGATTAAAGTCACTGAATAGATGTTCAACTCTCCTTTTCACTTTGCTTCTTTGCTTGTGTAGACAGAACCTATAAATAGGTCATGTCATCTGGATGAGGAAAATTAAATTTGACAGAGGACAGGGAATGGGGTCATTATATAGTAAATTGCCTCTTCAGGTGCAATTATCTATTCATGACAAAAATCCAATACAATTCTACACGTCTTTGATTTTATTCTATATACATCTTCTTATCTTCTTTGTCTTGTTGACATCAGTATTTTATTGCTTGTACCAAGTCCCCTTTTATTCAGTTCTTGTAGATGATTTCATTGAAAACTAATGGTTTTTCTCTAGTGAATGCTGAATGGCTGAAGAAACACACTATTTCCTTATGAAATATCAATTCTTCTTCCTTGAAACTTCTTGGCAAAGTGAAGAGTAAGTTGTAGTCTATATATACATACTTAAAAATTCATATTTTACAATTACTTTGAAATTTATTTTAGTTGCTATTTGAGGAAACACCTACAAATGAAATATTTCTACATTTTCAGCTCCCTTAAGGTTAAAGTCAGCTCCATGCCCCAGCCCAATGACAAACACATGCAAGAACTAAGCTGAAATTCAGTGCAGCCAATATTGTTCTTGTCAGGACATTGTTTCAATATTATTTTATAACCTAAATTATAATTCCATTTAGTTAATATTTTTGGGGTGTTGTAACTTTTATTTTGTAATCATTTGTAACAGAAAAATCTGACAAAGAACTATAGTAAAAATAGTAAAAAATAAAGATCTTTGCTTCATTACAAATGAATCATTGACTTCTCAGGCAACACATTTATCTTGTTTATTTTCTTGAAATTCAAACTAGACTGGCATTTTCAAAATGTTTACATATATATGCTAGCACTATTAATTGCTGTTGTCACTTGTTACCATTCATTGTATACTCTATGGCAAAGTCATATGTTGGTTGTTTTGGAGAAACTACCTATAATGTTTAACATTTACCAATCTTCACACTTTATGGATTAAGTTAAATGATTTGTCAAAAGCCATAAAGCCAGTAAAGAGGCAGAGTAAAATAGAGTTCAGGAATTTTGGATTCCTAAGCCTATGATTTTTAAATTATGACTGCCTTCCTACCTCCTCTTCCCTCCTATTCTATTCTTCTTTGTCTTGTTGACATCAGTATTTTATTGTTTGTACCAAGTCCCCTTTTATTCAGTTCTAGTAGATGATTTCATTGAAAACTAATGGTTTTTCTCTAGTGAATGCTAAATGGCTGAAGAAACACACTATTTCCTTATGAAATATCAATTCTTCTTCCTTGAAACTTCTTGGCAAAGTGAAGAGTAAGTTGTAGTCTATATATACATCTCTCTCTCTCTCTCTCTCTCTCTCTCTCTCTCTCTCTCTTAATTGAAGAATCATTGGATTATATGTGTAAGTTTCAGGTATGCTGCCTTATACTTCTACATCTATATATGATATTTTAATCACCACCAAAGTCTAGTTTTTAATCACCACCATATCATTTGCCCACTTTACCCATTTTATTCAACCCTAACTCCCCTCCCTCTTGGTAACCAATATTCTGTTGTCAGAATCTAAAAGTTTGCTGTGTTATGTTTTGTTTGCTCATTCTTTGTTCCTTTTATTTTATGAGCAAGCATGTTGTATAGTTTGCTGAATGTGCCAGGTGTACTTTATAAGACTATTCTACCCTTCTTGTTCTTAGGATTTATATGTATTCTAATTTATATATAATCTAGACCAAGGCAGTTGAAAGTATTGCTCAAATGTTTTCTATTTTTATCATCACTTGAGTATTTGTGCTCTTAATTTCCAAGAGAGGAGTGTTAAAATCTCTGCTATGATTGTCCTCTTATTTATTTCTCCCATTAGTTTTGTCAGTTTTTATCTTTTTGAGATGATCATGCTCTCTAATTAGGCAAATACACATTTATGATACTTTAGTCTTGCTGAGAAGTGATGCTTTTATTATTGTGAAATTATTCTCTTTATTTCTTTTTAATACCCATTGTCATTAAGTTTATTTTTTCTGATGTTGCTACAGCAATATCACTCCAGCCTTTCAATGCTTATGGATTGCATTGTATATGCATATTTTTCATTCTACTACTTAAACTATTTATATCTTTATAATTAAAATGAATTTCTTATATAGCATATATAATAGGTCTTCTGTTTTTATCTATTTGTATCTGCCTATTAATTGCATTAACATTTTGTTCATTAACATTTAATGCATTATCATTATGATTAAAGTATAGTAACTATTTTTTTGTTTTCTAGTTCTCATTTGCTTTCACATTTGCTGCCATTTTTTAATTACATAAATATATTTCAGTTTAGTTCATATACTGACATTTAGCTATTATAAGCATTTCCATTTTTTTTGTAACTACCCTAGGGAGTACAATATTACACATAAATTTTGCTGTCTAGCATGCACTATCTCACAAAAAAAATAGAAAACTTGCAACCGTGTTTTCCTTGCCATGCTCTACATATGACATAGGCATATGGCTATATATATATTCCACACCCTATTAAATACTTCATAATTTTTGCTTTTTGCAGTCATTTCTTGTTTTTTTTGTGATGATTGGCTTGTTAGAATTTTTCTCATCTTTATTGTTAACTAAAACACTTTCTATGATGAGTTTATACATTTTTCTGTATTTTCCTAAGTTGTAATAATAACTATATAATTAAAAACATTGTATAGTTCAATAAATCTTAGAATATTGCACATTTAGATATTTGTCTTTATAATCTTAGTTTGTTTCACCAAAGTAATTTTGCATTAACAAAATAGATAGAACTTGTAATACTGCCCAGTGCAATATTTCAGCTGTTGTAAGAATGGACAGTCTTTTGGTGAAACATCTCTGTCCACAACTGTCAACATGTTACTTTTGTTTCATCCTAGAATACCCCAAAGCATACTACATTTCGTAATGTATCAACTTTATCTGAATTTACCAGATGAACTATTATTAAGAAATAGGATTGCATCCCAGTTATTCTTTGGGGGTTCAACAGTAATGTAATAAACTATGTACTGAAGGTCTGTTCTTTATGAAAATGATTTTAATTCATAAAAATGTATTTTGAATGTTCATGAACATTGTTAGAATAACAATGATAATCAATGCTTAAATTTGTTTTTTTTTTAATTTCCCTCCAAGAAAGTATAGACCATATTTGTATACATTTTTTTAAAAAATAAGTATTTTCCATTTATATTTGAATATTTCCAGTCATGGTGAAAGTTAAATTGCAGACTTAGTTTATAGATGTTCACTATATTTGAGTCAAATAATTTATAACTAGGTTTCTGAAGCCATTTCAGCCAACCTGACCTCCTGTGTCATTAAGGAATTTACAGACTCTGCATTGCCTTGTGATGTTGTTGTGTTAAACTATTTATGAATTGATGGTATATCTACCCATCTGTGTATAGCTTAATTGGCTAGATTGAATACTAAAATTTCTTTAATATCCATAAATAGAACTTTGCTGTTGCAGGGTTATAAAGCATATATTTTGAAACATGGAACTTTACTGCAACTGAAAATCAAATTTGGGTTCTAAAGCATATTTTTATCACATTTGTGCCATTAAATTAATGTGTTGCATTATTCCTGTGCATAAACCTATTTCTTTTTAGTTTTGGTGTAAAACACATGGTTATTTGTTTTTCCCCTGCTACTAACAAAGGTCAAGATTCCGACACTCTGTGATGGTAGTGGCTATTCAAAGAGGTAGGAGGCCTGTGTAGGTTTTGAGAAAACATAAGTATCAGTGAGATAGGATTTAATTTTAGGGTGAAATATTTTGAGATTATATTTTTACATATGATCTGTAGTTTATTCTGTGTTATCCCAGTTAAAACATTAACAGATTAAAACATTAACACATTTTATTCAGATAATATATATATAGCATATTCAATATGACTTGTTAAAAATGTGAAGTAGGGAGTACTCCTTCCCATCTTGCAAGATAGTGGGTATAAAAGCTAAAATGCCAGCTTCTAAAGACAAGAAATCTGAAGTCGAGAAGACTGAAACTATTGGTAAGGTTAAGAAGGGTAACCCCAGAAAGATGGTTTTACTTATAGGTGGAAAAAATAATAATAAATAAAAAAAATTAACAGGCAACTATAAGTCAGAGACATTCTGTTTGGGAGGGAGAGGGATCACAACAGGGGTGGGGAGAGTACAAGGGACTATGGTGATCGTGCATGGGTGAATTGGTTGTGGGGATTTTCCAGAGACTATACCTGAGAGGAGAAAGCAAACACTGTATAAAAATGAACAATGATATAATTAAATTAAGAAAAAAAAAGTGAGCCCCATTGCCAAAGAACCTAAGCAGAGGAAGCTCCACTTGTTGCTGAAATCCTGTCCTAGTCTGTGGAATTGGCAGATATTCCTGATCTGCTGGGCATTCTAGAAAATTCATGTACAAGAGGTGGTATCCAACAGTTCACTCTAGGATTGTAAAGAAAAAGAAGAAAATCCTTTCTGGGTTACAAAACCTATTGGTGGTAACAAGAATGATGGTAACCAAGTGATTAAACTTCGTGAAAAGCGTAGATACTATGCTACTGAAGATTTATCTAGAAAGCTGTTTAGCCATTGCAAAAAGACCTTCTGTCAGCATCTGAGAAAACTGTGAGCTGGCATCAATCCTGGAGCCATTCTGGTCATCCACACTGGGCACCACATACGACAGAGGGTCAAGCTGAGAGTGACTTGTTGTTTGTGATTAGACGTCTTTTCCTCAATCAATTTCCTTGTTTAGATCACACCAGAATTTGTCCCTGTTACCACCACCAAAATTGATATCAGTGGTGTAAAAATCCACAAACACCTCATGATGCCAACTTTAAGAAGAAGAAACTGTGTAAACATCACATCAGGAAAGTGAGATCTTCAACCCAGAGGAGGAGGAACATGAGATTACAAAGCAGTGCAAGTTTGATCACAAAGCTGTGGATTCAAAATTTCTCCTAAAAACAAAGCTATTCCGCAGCTCCACGGCTACTTCTGCTCAATTTGCTCTCATAAATGAAATTTACCCTCAAATATTGGTGTTGTCAATTTCTTACAAAGACTCTAATTAAATAACTGATCCATAAAAAAATACAATACAATGTAATGTAAAAGATACACCTATTTATTGTAAGATACACCTATTTATTGTCTTTTGAAATTGGACATAGATATGTTAACTATTAGTTAAACATGGTAACTAGTAACTAACTACATAGTTAACCATGTTAGCTACTAATCACATGATAAAAATGTGTAACTAGCAAATTAATACAGGAAAAATCTTGAAACAATTAAAAGTGATAAATTCTTATGTATTACAGAAAAACAAAAAAGTAATATACCATATTGATCACATAGAAATGCAATAATTGATTTCAATAACACAGATTCTACAACTTCATTGAAATTAACTCAGATGCCCTAATACCTTGGCAAGTGTACCCATGAGCAAAACAAATGAATTGGATAATTATACAATGTTATAATTCAGTGATTATTCAAAATGTATTTTTTATTCATTGAATTGCCTTTGCACTATGTCATATCACTAGGTCTATTTCTTGACTCATATTCATTTAGTTGTCTATCTTTACAGGACCAACTACTTTCTTGAAAATTGAATCGTACAGTAACTATTTAATATGAGTTTTTGTGTCTGCCAACTTTTTTTTCAAACTTGTTTTGTTTGTTCAAAGTTTTTGTATTTCATATGAATGTTCATACAGTTTTCAATTTCTGTGAAAATACCATCTGAAAGCTTGACAAAATTGGAGTGAATCAATTGTTTAGGGAGATTATAATATTGACATAGAAACTTTACAATCAATGAATTTTAATATAGCAGTACATTTATTTAAATGTTTTATTATTTTTATTTTATATATTTTTTACATCATTTTTCATTTTTGCACAATGTACACATTTTCGTCATGGTATAATCCCATACAATTCCCACCTGCTCCCTCCTTGTTTTTTTTCTTTTTTTTTTTAATTTGTTTATTTATTTATTTATACAAGCACTGGGTACAGTCGGAAGCGTTGGAGGGTGAGAGAATTCACCAGAGCCAGAGCGGGGAGCAGAGCAGGCAGAAGGACCAAAGTACACTGCTGAGGGGAGCAGCGGGTGGCAGGAGAGGTCTGCGCTCCATGTGGGACCCTCCTCCGGTGGCCGGGGAGCAGCCGGGGATCGAACCAGCACTGCAGAGGCTGCTGGCAGCTTCCCAACCCAGCACTCAACCGCTGCGCCACCGGGGAGGCCCTGCCCCTTTCTTGTTTTCATCATACTCCTTCCTCCCCCCCACCCCTGTATTGTGTCTCTGGTTTATAGTTGCTTGTTGATTTTTTTTTTTACTTTATTATAATTAGTCTTTTTTCTTGGCCCCTTATTTAGGTTTTCTAGATTCCTGTTATGAGTGAGACCATCTGGTATTTTTCTTTTCTCTTTCTGGCTTGTTTTGCTGAGCACGATCCCTTCCAGCTCCATCCATGCTGCTGCAAATTGCATGAGTTTATCTTTTTTGATTGATGAGTAATATTCCATTGTATATTGTATTACATCTTCTTGATCCAGAGATTTTTGGTCTATTAATTTTTGACAAAGGAGCAAAGAATATGCAATGGAGCAAAGAAAGTTTGTTTAATAAATGGTGCTGGGAAAACTGGGTAGCTACATGCAAAAGCATGAAGAAGCTTGACTCCTACCTCACACTATGAACAAAAATCAACTCAAAATGTATTAAAGAACTAGACATAAGGCCTGAAACCATAAAATTTATAGAAAGAAATATGGGTGAAACACTACATGACATACACCTCAGAAACATCTGTATTTAGATGTTTTAATTTCAGCAATATTTAGAAGTTTTCAGAGCACGACTTGATGCTATTTGTCAGATTTGTTCTTAAATATTTCTAATTCTATGCTGTTCTCCAGTGTTGCTAGTATATAGAAATGCATAGGTAACTTGCCATTTAAAAGCCTGGTTTCTCTCTTTATAATCAAGATGACTTATTTAAATTTCTTTTTTAACTCTTATGTTATTGATTAAACTTTTTTAGTTCCTTACATCATTTCTTGCTTTATTGCTCTGAATTAGAAATTTTAATACTACAATGAATTAAATAGTGAGAGCAAACATCCTTGCTTTGTTCATAATATTGGAAGCAAAAATTATAACCTTTCACCATTAGGTATGATGCTTGCTGTAGGACTTTTGTACATGTTCCTTATAAGTCAATTTGAGTGTGTTTTCTTTTAGTTCAAATTTACTGAGCGTTTTCATCAGCGATGAATGTTAGATTTGTGTCAAGTGCTTTTTATGCATCATCTGAGATGCAATGCCCTTTTTAATTATTAATGTGATGAATTATATTGATGAATTTTTTACTATTAAACCAGCCCTCCATCTGTGGGATAAAATATGCTGGACTGTGACATGTTAACAGTTATATATTGTTAGAGTTTATTTGCTAAATTTTTTGCTTCTCTTTTTATGAGAGAGATTCATCTAATATTTTCTGTCTTCATGATGCTGGGTTTGGTATCATATATTCATGAACTTTTAGAATTAATTGGGAAGTATGAATTTCCCATCTATTTTATTAAGGAGTGGCATACAGTTTGTACTACTTTGTCCTTAAATAGTGCAACAAATTCAGTGACATAACAGAATCTATATATTTTGTGTGTAGGTATTTATATACAAACCCAATTTCTGTAATCGGTATGGGGTTGCTCAGCTTATCTATTATTTTTTTTAAAGATTCATTTATACATACAAGAGCCGGGGTACAGGCCAGAGATGTGGGGAGTGAGAGTATTTACCAGAGACAGAGTGGGGAACAGAACAGGCAGACAGGCCAAAATACACTGCTGAGGGAAGCAGCGGGCAAGACAGGGGAGGTCTGCCTTGCCATGTGGTTATCTCCCTGGCCGGCCAGGGATCAAACTTGTGCTGCAGAGGCTGTGGATTGCTTCATAGTGCGGTGCTTAACCCCTTGCACCACCAGGGAGGCCCGGGTTATCTCTTTTTTTAAGTGAAATTTGTTTCTTTCAAGCGGCTAATCATTTCATCTAAATTATCATAAACCTATTCATTATTCTGTTTTTTAAAATATCTATTGAATCTATAGTCCTGTAGCACCTGTAAATTTTGATAATGCCCCTTTCTCTGATTTGTATTATTTATTAATTTAGTTGATAGTCACTTTGTTGTTGATTTTAATTTCTATAATTGGTATTATTTCCCATTTTTCTCTTATTTTGAGTTCAGTCTGATCTTGCTTTTCTAATTTCTTAATGTGGAAAGTGAAGCCAGCTGCCAAAGCAGGTTTGAGACCTTCTTTTCACATACAGGTGTTTTATAACTATAAATTTTATCCTAGATATAAGTAAAATCATATTTTCAAAATATTTTCTATATTATATTTTAAACATAATTTTAATTCCCTTTTGATTTCGTGTGTAGAGTGTGTTATATAGTTTCCAAATGAAATCATTGAAGTTAATTTTATTGCGGTGAAATTACATGCTTGGTCTCATAAAGTGAACTAATATCCAAGATCTACCAATAACTCATCCAACTGAACAACAAGAAAAGAAATAGCTAAATCAAAAAATGGCCCAAAACCTAAATAGACACTTCATCAAAGAGAACATACTGCTGACCATGGGAACATGAACAAAATGCCTTTCTTTGCTTATTTATCAGAGATGCAAATCAAAGCCACAATGAGAAAAAAAAAAAGAAACAATGTCACACCCTAAGACTAACCAATACTGGGCCTCCCCTGTGGCGCAGTGGTTGAATGCTGGGTTGCGAAGCTGCCCACAGCCTCTGCATTGCCGGTTTGATCCCCGGCCACAGGGCGAGAGTCCCACATGGTGCGCAGACCTCTCCTGCCACCCGCTGCTCCCCTCAGCAGTGTACTTCAGTCCTTCTGCCTGCTCTTCTCTCCGCTCTGGCTCTGGTGAATTCTCTCACCCTCCTGCGCTTCTGACTGTACCCAGTGCTTGTATGTATGTATGTATAAATCAATCAATCAATCTTATAAAAAAAAACTTAAAAAAAAAAAGAATAACCAATATCAATAAGACTGAAATCCATAGTATCAGTGAGTTCGTGAAGAGAAAGATCCCTGTGCCCTGTTAGGGATGAGGACTGATTAGCCCTCCCTAATTATTATCCCTACTGTGGAAAAGAGTAGGGAGACTTGAGAAAAGGAATATGAAAATGGGGGAAGTAAGCACAGAAGAATTGAGTAAATTGATGTTTTTTTTTTTTTCTGAGATGCCTGTTGTTATCATAAGTTCTGGAGGAGATGAGGTTCATAAATTTTAAAAAGCAAATTTGGGACAGTGACAGTTGAAGTTACCTAAGGCCTAAAACTCAATGTACAATGGAAACGTCATAATTCAGTTATAACCTTGCCTCAGATAGGTGAACTCATTTGAGCCATTTCAAGTAGGATTCTGTGCACATCTTGATCTCAAAATTGCTCTATTAAAAGTGTATAACAACTCCATGACTACTGCTGACAGAGGTTGTCTTTCATTACTAGTTTGTGAGGACCTTTTGACAGGCTGTGATCTGGGTGGCTGTGACACCTCATTGATCCATTTATAGTCTGTCCCTGGTTGCTCTGTAATAGCTATGAATTGATTTCCCTCTCATGCTTTCTAATAATCAGTCTAGGGATTTTATGAGAATGTTTTGGGTGTGATTAAAATCTGAGAGGTGATTTTGAGAATATTGCACACATATTGGATATCTGTCAATTTAAAAATTAGATAAACAGCTCTTGCTGTTTATTCATATATTTTGCAAATATGAATTGAAGAGGGGTTATTCAAATTTTAGAGAAAATTAATATTTGCCTTTAAATATAATCTCCTGCTGTGTACCCATAACATTGCATTTTGGAAATGATGGTTCCATGTCTCAATTTTATATTGGCAAAAGAGAACTAGCAACATCAGTATTATTATCAGGATGTGTTTTATAAAAATAATTATTAAATATATATTAACCAGAATAAACATGATAATTTAAACATTCAGATTGATATAGATAGCTAGAAATATAAGCCTCTAAGTAAGAATCTTCATTATTACTAAACCTAAGTATTATGTATAGTTCCTTATTTCTTTTGCAGTTTAATATTAGTCATCAGTTGATTTCTGGTTTTGCTACATAGATTAAAAAGACAAGTCTGCTTTTGGATATATACACTTTAGATTTATAAATAAAAACTTATGAATTATACACATTATGAATTTTCTTGTACATAAATTTTCCCTAAAAACAATTTATTTATATTAAGAATTATTTTGGAAAAAAATATTAAGGAATTTCAATACTAATTATAAGAAGTTTTGGGTTTCATTTTATAAAACAAATAAAAAAATCTTGGGGGATAAGAATGTAGGTATAGTGTAATTTTATTAGCAACATATTCTTATTTATCATCCCGATGACAAAAAAATTCACTTATTTGTGACATTAACAGAGGGTAGAATTGAATAGAATTATTTTGCAGACTGAGGCATTTATTCTTATGGTGCTATAATTTGAGATTAATGTATTTCATAGTTCATATAAACAAAAATTAACTGGAAACAACATGAAATAAATCTGGTTTATCTGATTGTAAGAATTCAAATAATTAAATAATAGAGCCTGAATATCTAACTGAATCTTCATATATCCAGCCAATATGACCTCAATCTTAATGCTACTGGCTGAGTCTCATTTGTTATAATTTCTGCATTCAATACAAAACTAGTTAATATCCTACAGGACAAAACAATTATAGTAACTATTGAAGTTATTTTTTTCTAATGAACATGAATCTCTAGATTAACACAGAACTTCAGTGCCAAAACTCTATTAAAATAGTAAATATCAAAGTTAAATACGGACACATTCTCAAAAGAACTGAATCATCCATGCATGTATTTGCTAAAAAAATCCTAGTTTGACATTGAAAGATTATAGTCTCCTTTGATTTTTAAGTTAGATAAAAGTTATTAATACACTAATATAACTTTTAGTGAACTTCTCTATGTGAAACATCCAGATTTTTGCCAGGCAAAGACTATAACTCTGGTTTCTAATTACTCATAGGAAAAATGGTATGAATGCCCCATAAATATACAATTACAACATATGCCCTTTTCCATTTGAGAATCATGTTCTAGCAGTAATAGGAGAGCATTTAACAGTACTACAAATATTATCTCAGTCCCTTAAGTATTCATAGGGTAGGAGACGGTCTGTCATATTTTTGAAAGGGGAATGAGAGACATTACTATGACAAGAGATCATTTCAAGCTAAAAGATGAATCTGAGTAAAGAGTAGAAGGCCCAATGGGATGTCTCATTCAGTATAATGTAGTTTAGAATGCCTGAAGCTTTCTTTTTTTGGTTGTTGTTACTGGTATAAGACAAAGCATGTAGACTAGCACTGAATCATGGAGCACTTACGGACTTGTCTAAGAAATTAATTTTTAGCCTGTAGGAAATGGAAAAGAAGCAATTTAAGTAGGCAGTAACAGAATCAGATTTGTATTTAGTAAAAAGGCCTGACAAAATTGTGGATCATTGACAAGAAGGTGAAGAGACTGGAGGGTGAAGTCCAGCAGCTTGTCATTATCATAATTTACACTACAAATAGTATGGCCATCAGTCAGTCTCAGTTGAATTGGAGAGACTTCCAGGCTGGAGATGTATGTTTGAGGAGAGAGAAAAATATAGATTGTTTCCCAAGAAATTGCCTTGGGCAACCGGATGAGTGACAGTGTTATTTAAATAAGTTAGCAAATACATTAGGATTAGGTTCAAGAGAAAAAAGTACTGATTTATGACTTGGGCAAAAAGAATTCAGGATGCCTTTGGAATATCCAGAGGAAGGTATTCAGTAGGTACTGGAAAAAATGGGAGTGAAACCAAGGAAATGAGTCTGAAATATATGGATTTGAAGGTTGTTAATATATTAAAGCTATTTATAGAAACCACTAGATATACAATGTGTATGAGACAGACTTTTTGAACTTGCAACCTTGAAACCATGCATGCAGTTAAAACAGATGTTCAAGTGTGTAGAGAGTGATATGAACTAAAATTTAAGAAACTCATATAAAAGGAAAAAGTTAAAACTCAAGGTTGGATTCAGATGGGGGTCAATGTTGAAAAATGCACCAGCAACCAGAAATAATTTACAAGTATTTCTTCCTATTCATTGTGCATTACCTAGGTCATGGACAAATATTTGCTAGGTACTTAATACACCACAGGCACTATGTATTATTCATGACATATACTGAGTTATAAGAAACAAGGTAGCCATTATGTAAAAATCACAAAGAAGCGGCAACCTGAGATCTGCTAACAGCTTAATTTATAAATTAAACATGTGACATTAATGATTGGGAAAAGTCAAGAGGACTTCAAGGGCTCAGAAAAGAGACAGGTCAGATTACCTGAGTTATTAACTTGTTAAAGACCCTATTTTCTGTATTTCACTTAATTATTTAATAAAGCCTTAATGTGGGAGCTAAAACAAAAACCCTGTCCTTGTTAAGACCAATTATAGTTACTCTATGTGTTGCTCTGTGTGTTACTCTATGGTTACTCTATGGCATTCTTCTGTTTGCTTCATTCACTATTAACTCTTTCACCCTCACATAGCTCTTTTTTAAAAAGATTTAATTATGTATGCATACAGGAACTGGGGTACAGGCCAGAGATGTGGGGGGTAAGAGGATTCACAAGAGACAGAGTGGAGAACAGAACAGGCAGATTGAAAGCAATACACTGCTGAGGGGAGCAGTGGGCGAGTCAGGAGAGGTCTGCTGTGCCATGTGGATAGCTCCCTGGCTGGGGATCGAACTCAGGCTGCAGTGGCTGCGAATAGCTTCATAGGTTGCATCTTAACCTCTTGTGCCACCAGGGATGCCCCTCACATAGCTCTTATGTGCCAGGTACCATCTCTCTATCCCTAATTTATAGCAAGGAAAACAAAGCTGTCTTAGAAAGGAAGCTACCATCTCCTTTGAAATAGAAATAAAGTTTATATCACTTTATTTGTATGCATGCACTATAATCTTGGTTTTAATTCTTCAATTTAGGCTTAGGACCAAATTCTCCATTAAAATGTGCAATGCATGATCTCCTTATTTGAATCCTCGGTATGTAATTGCCTGATGCACAAAAAATGCAACTAAATGCTAATGGCTGTGAAATATGGACATTTTTATGTCATATAGATATTATGATCAGGGTCTAGATATTCAGAGTAGAACAGATGACCGAAGCATAGCTTAGGGACAACATGCAAGTCATCTGTGAACTTAATATGGTGCTTAGACACATGGATGGGAATCAACTCTAACTGAGCAATCCATGCTAAACATTCTGTTAAGAGTCTTACAGAAAGAAAACTCCACCAAAACTTTGGAAAGGGAAGTATATGCATCCCTGATTAACAGAGGAAGAAACTGTGGTTCAACAATTATTCGACAGTAGAGAAGTGTCCATGGATTCAAAATGCGTTGTTTCACTGCTAAACAGAACATGCTCTGTTGGTAACAGATGTATTTTAGTAGTTAGGCTATTGATAACAAGTGGAAGACATATAATCTGACTTTCCTGATTTAGAAAGAGATGTCTCAATAATTATCACTGTACATGTTATCAGCAGGACATCTCACTGCATTTTTTTACGTGAGAGATGAGGGCATGTGTCTACAATTGACTTAAGTCACCCCTGAATGGTGACTGTGATTGAGCATGTATGGGCAACTGAATGGGGATACACACGCCCCACACACACACTTCAAATAGATCAATAGAAAAGAAAAATAGCTTCTCATACATAACGTGTCCATAAATATACATATACACATATAAAAGCAAATATGTACTCATATGAACACATGTAGAGAGAATGATTTGTGGAGAGAACACATGTAGAGAGAATGTATAGAGGGGCAGAGGTGGAGGCAGAGACCTACTTATCTTACCACTGAAAGGAAATTTGCATCTATTTCTAATTTAGCTGTCTTGTAAAAGAACAATTCAGTCATGTGCGAATATTGCAAGCGTATTGCTAAGGTCAGTCAGCCCTAAGGTGATTTTCTAAGAAACTGCTGATCATGTAAGTTAATACTGCTTGTGGAAGCTTTAACTTACATATTCAATTTATTTTCAAGTTAAAAGCATCTGTCCAAATAATCTGGATGTCAAACCTAGCAAAACGAGTAAATACCATTTTTGCGGTGGTGAGGGTAGCATTAATTTTGACCTCCTTATCTGTACCATAGTATTCTAATAGCTGTGTCATCATTTCAGTACTGAAGAAAAGCCAGCTTCCAACCTAGTCAGGGCCAATTGTCAGCAGGGAGACGTTGGCAATCACAATTCCTCAGCAATGCTTCTATAGGTTTCCATCCTGACATTCAGCACCTGAAATACCAATCACAGGTATTTCTGATTAGGAAAGCTCTCAGGTAGCTTCAATTCATAAACCTTACCTATCTGTAAATGAGTTTAATTACAGTGAATTTTCCTGTGCACATATTAATAAAGCCATCACAACCTGACTCTTACTCTGAGAGGAATGATAGCAGATTTTAACAGATGAGCAAAAAATTGAGGCTAATGATCAAATATAAAGACCAATCATTGAGCACACAAGATCATATTTAATTTATTTGAAGAATAGGAATAATTCTTAAGAAAATCTCTGGGTGGAATTCTAAGGAAAGGATTGACTATGTGACCTGGTAGGGACTTTGTCTCTAACTTCTTAGAATTTATGACAAATGTGTAATTAAAATTATGTATAATTACATAATGTACAGTATAATTCACATTATATATAATTACAGTTACATGTGTATAATTACAATTATGTATAATTACCTAATTAAAATAACACTCATATTTCTGAGACATGCATCAATGCAACTATATCAAATACTATTTTCTTTCATGGGGAAATGTAGCTTAACTTTTCTACGATTACTTTCCATGAATTATATTTGTTGAGTTAGTAATAGGAAATGAAAATTCAGATGTGTATGTAGAAGGGGGGATTTTGAAGTCCAAAATATTAAGTAAATTTTCTTTCATTTCAGATTTAATATGAATTTTTTTCCTAAATTTATCCTAACATTAACCCTATATGTTTTTTTCTAGAAAAATGATGGGTGTCAAATATGTATAGTATATTTATAGAAAAATATAACACAAATGATATGATACATCCTGTTTGTTAAATTTCATAAACAATACAATTATTACAGTTTTGTTCCTCAGTTCCAACGTCTGATTTTTCTACCTCCATAAACCTAATATAAATTGTTGCATTTTATTAGTCAGGCCTATTCTGGGGGGTTTGAAAGAAAGAGAAAAATGTTGGTAAATGATGCCTTTGAAGATCTTGGACAAAATATCCACCCTCATTGCCTATATCTTCCTATAAAGGCCCACCTAGCCAAGAAACTCACCTTTAACTCAATGCTTACATATCTTTAAAGTTCACGTTATGACTCTGTAAAGCTGAATATAGTGATACTAAAGATCACCCTAATATGAAAATGTTTTCACTCCTCAAAAATGTGTTCACATATGCAGCAAAAGATGTTTATGCTTATTGTTAAACAGGAAATCATTTTGAGTGTTCATGTGGAGAGGAAAACATAAATGATTCATAAAATGGAATACTAGCACATGGATAAATAAATTACAATTGCACATGGAGTAATTGCAAAACAAATGTTGAGTGGAAGAAGGCAGAAACAATGTGTAGTGTGACTCAATATTCATAGTATTCAAATAGACAAAGTATATCTACAGTGTAAGAAATCAGGAGAGGGTTACTTTGGGGAGAAGAAAACAAGAGGGTGGCAGTTTGTTGGTGGCATGAGTTGTGTTGGCTTTCTAGGTACAGCTAAGTACAAGACTTCTATTTTTACACTCAAAGGTGTATTCATGTTGGGATAATTCCCTGACAGTGCATTATAATGTAGTTCTTTAGGAAGTGGATTATACTTCAGAAAGAAATTTAAAATGCAAATAAATAAAATCCACAAGCTAAAAATCAGCAATCATATTTAATTTCTAATAATCAACTAGTTATATCCAAAAAAAGTAAGATTTTTTTTTTATGTTTCTAGAAATAAAATATTTAATTTGGTCAAAATTTTGAGTATTTTAAAATATTGAAATGTATTTTCTTATGTACTTCAATCTGGATATGTAATGCTATAAAACTCTATTGTTAAAATATTTAAATATATGTTTTCAACCAGTGTCACATTTTAAAGGATTGAAATAAAAATAAATGAATTTGAATTTGAAATTGAAGAGCTAAATAAAATAAAAAGGTTGGTCTTTCTCTGAGTCAGAAGGAATTCCTCCTGTCTTATAGCCTCAGAATAGGGATATCAGGTTTTTTTTTCATGCATTCAAACTAATACTTAATTATCATCATATATATTCCTGGGTCTCCAGCCTGTTGGTTATTCGTCTAGCCATATACGATCATCAAAACTCTGTTATTTTCCACTTTCCAGCTAACCTTAAGAATCTTGAGAATTACCAGTTTAATAAAAATTCTTTGTAATATCATATATTATGTATATTATACCATATGATATTATGCCATATATAGAAATAGGTTCTGTTCTAACTCTTAAGGGACTAGTACACAATATAAATTAGAAAGACTATCTCTAGAATACAGGAGGTCACTTAGGGCATCTTTTATTATCACTATCACCTGTGATTAAGATGAAAACTTAACAACCCAATCCAATCAGGAATACTAATGGCCAGACCCTCCAGCATCACCCCAATAGGCAAAGAACCATGACCAGCTACCATGCTAGCTGAAACTGAAGGGGATATGCAATGGCAGTAAGAAGGCAGTGACTAGATATGGCCAGATGACAAGTTACAGAAGTAAGGATATGATTGCCATAATTACTCTGAATTGCCATAAGTACTATGTTGTACTATGAATGTGTATTAGATTTGTTGGTGCTATGTCATTGCTCTTAACGAAAATTTAATGTTTCATCATAGCATTTATTTCAAGGATATCAAGGAGAAGAACAAACATGACTCAAGACCTTTCTCTTCCTAGGCAGGAGCACCATAGTGTTTTTCTGGTTTATGCACAGGATCATGGCATTTGATAAAATTATAATCTCATTATTGTCTTCAATGTATGATTGAAGGACATGATTATAGGTGCCAGCTTGACAAGGTATAGATTTGCGAGGGTTAAATTTATGTGTCAGTTTGGGTCATAGGGTGCTATGTATGTTATCAAGCTCAATGCAGGGGTTTTCTTTCTTTGAGAGTGTTTTCCATGAGATTAACATTTAAATCTGTAACAATAAACCAGGCTGAATTTCCTGTTGTGGCTGGACATCATTCAATCTGTTGAAGACCTAAACAGAATGGAAAAAGCCTGACCCTCTGCTAAGTAAGAGGAAATGCCTTCAGCCTCACTGCCTTGGGATTCGAACATAGGCTTTTTCCTGCCTTTGGACTCTAACTGAAATATCTGCTCTTCCTAAGTTTTGCGTCTCTGATCCTTCAGAGTAGAACACCAGAGTCTCTCCTGTTTTCAGGTCTATGGACTTAGCTACAAATACCCTGTTGCCTTTCTTTGCTTCTCAACCTACTGACCTTAGGACTTGTTAGTTTCCACAATTGGGTAAGCCAATTTCTCATTATGCATTTTGTATATACATATATATACTTATACGCCAGGTATACATCCTATTGGTTCTGTTTCTCTGGAGCAACCTCAGTCTCTGTCTATCAAGATGAGTAAGCTCTTAGTGCTCATGACTTGTCTCCTGATCATAGATTTAAATAATAAGTATGTACTTTGGTGATCACAACATTGCATAGCAGGCAATAGTTTTATCTAAACTTTAGTGTGTCGTATTAAAGCAATGTTTTGGTAACTGAAGAAAAGCAAAGAGAAACTCTTCTCTTATATTTTTAAAATTTATTTATGCATACAGGAGCTGGGGGACAGGCCAGAGGTGTGGGGGGGTGAGAGTATTCACCAGAGACAGAGTGGGAAACAGAACAGGCAGAGTGACTGTAATACACTGGTGAGGGGAGCAGCAGGTGAGACAGGAGAGGTCTGCTGTGCCATGTGAGTAGCTCCCTGACAGGGATCGAACTCGTGCTGCAGAGGCTGAGACATCTTCATAGGTTGCATCTCAACCCATTGTGCCACCAGGGTGGCCCATGCTGTTCTCTTTTAGATGGAACCTTCTGCTCCAGTATTACTAAGGAGTTTTAAAGTGTATTTATGTCTTCCCTTTGTGCTTACGGTAGTGTTACTTCTACCTTGCAAAAATATGTTGATACATTTCTCCATTGAATGGCTTGAGGTAAAATAGTTTTTACAGAATATTTAAAAATATTGTTCCATATATATGGCCCTTGTATGCGTTCCATATCAGTTATAGTTACAAACACTCCACTATTTACAGTGTTTTATTTTACTGGTTTTGCCCTTAGACCTAGTTTCTGACTTTCCTGTTTATTCAATATTCTATTTAAAGAAATGCTTCATTCTGAGAATGTTAAATCATCTCCTATTTTGTTTTCTTTTTTACCACCACTTCCATAAATTAACTGATTAAAAGTAGCCATTGCTGTAAGTAGCATCAGTATCTGGAATACTCTAACATACTTCAAAGTAAAAGTTCAGAGAGCAATTACCAAACTCAGATTCCTCATTTTCTATTGATTATTTATAGGACACAGTGGAAAAATAATAGCCAGAAGTGCTTTTTAATATTTCAGTACACCTGTGCATAACTAAGTTGAATCCCTGTTCCAAAGTGTGGTAGTAATAATCAACATCATATTTACCTGCATTGAATGTGAAAAATTCATTTTAAAATTAACTTTTTTTATTTTATGTTTTTAAATTGATTTATCTTAAACACTCATCCACATCCATGCACTTGCCACTCCTACACCCTCAATCAGCAAATACTAACACAAATTACAGGTGTTTTGAAGAGGACATTCATATTCTTAACTATCACCATAATCTTACTCACTGTAAGAATGTTATTTCACTTCTTAAATTTATTTCTTATGTTTCATTGCTTAAGCAACCCACATGGCTCATTCATACCACATTTTATTCAAGCAAATACCATTATTCCGCAAATTTGCTACCAACTTTTTGAAAATGTCCAACATTTTTATGTAGCTTAGATTTTTTTTTTAAGTAACACATGGAAAAGTCTATTATAAGAGGAATATACAGTGTTAAGCGCATGTTGAAAAGTTAATAGTTCTGACAGTGACAATTGCATGATTGTGATCAAGTATTTAACATGAATCAGTTACATTCTGGGAAAATGTAGACTAGTTTTTAGTACTGTAGGGCCTATACCAAATGCCTTATCCTTCTTGCTTCTAGAGTGTGACTCTATAAACACTCAAAAAGATGCTTTATGTTCATTGGCAAACAGTATAAGTGTCCTTGAAATAATACATCCTTCACTGTGGTTCAACTCACTTGACACATTGCTAACATACCAGATAATTAAATGGAAACATAAGTAGTGAATATTTAAAGCAAACATGCCTAATAAATTCATTGAGTATGTATAAAGCACTAAGTTCATGAGGTAGAAAATAAACACTTCAAGGAGAGGAAGGAGAATATGTGAAACATAAGGTGCTATCTGCCAAGTAATCTGCATTTTGTAGTCCGTTGTCAGATATGATTAATTGTGAGTTCAGGGGACAGCCGGTACATGGTGGCCTTCGTTAGATGCAGAAATTCTCTGTGCCCTTCACTAATGGCTAGAATGAATCTGCTTACACATTTGACTTTTGCTGCATTGCATGTAGATTAAAAACCTCATGCACAGAGACACAGTGAGCTTAATTATCTTCCCCATGAGAAAGAAAAACAATAGACCCAGGAGCAGGAGTTTGGAAACAATTACAACTTCAGTGATCTAAAAATCATTTTCCAAGAGTGGTAATTCCAAGGTGATTTAGTGGTTTTACAGACTATCTACTGTGACACACTTTTTTTTTCTGGGCAAAGAGTGCTGTAAAACAATGAGATGGAGTGCAAGTGCTTCAGAATTAGAAAACTTGGCATAGGAGGAAAATCTCAGAGTCACTAACGTAGAAAGCATAAAAACTGCCCTTGATAAGAACACTATTTTGCAGTTTCACTATAGATCAATGTGTAATCCTGGGCATTCTCTAAGATTTACAGGCACAGTTCATCTGCTTTAACAATCTCCTATGATATTTGAAAATCTTCATTCCCTCACTTGTTAAAAATAATTCTATAAAACACTAATGGGTAATCTATTATGCATTTTTCATATTTAGTTTTTCATATTTCATTTTTGGAGAAAAACGTATGATGTGCATAGATGCAAACAATGTGGCTGATGAGAAATGACTTTTTTAAAAAAGATTTATTTATTTATATAAGAATTGGGATACAGGCCAGATGAGCTGGAGGGTGAGAGGATTCACCAGAGACAGAGCGGGGAACAGAACAGGCAGACTGACGAAACACACTGCTGAGGGGAGTAGCGGGCAGACAGGAAAGGTCTGCTTCGTCATGTGGGATTCTCACTGGACGGCTGAGATTGAACGCGCGCTGCAGAGGCTGCAGACAGCTTCACCGTGAGGCTCTCAACCACCTGCACCACCAGGGAGGCCCAAGAAATGACTTTTTTATTCCAATTTGTTCGTGTACTATCTGTGTGATTAGGGACAAGTCACTTAAATATTTGAATCTCTCTTAAACCATAAGATGGATAAATTCTTAATCACAAGTTGGTTTAGAGGCATAGATATAGGTTACATACAATTGCTAGCACATGTCCTAGGAGACAGTTCACAATAAATGTTACTTATTGTTCCTCATTATAATATTGATACTAATATAATAGTTTAGTTCATTCTATTTTGGAAATTTTGAAGAGTTCAGTTTCTTAGATTCTCAATATTATTTTTCTCTTTAATAAATTCCTTTAAAACATTTCTTTGTAACCACCCAGCTATTCTTAGTTTGCTCTGAATCATTGTTATCCTACCTATACCCTAAATATTTTGTCCATAAATGTTCTAATCTAAATAGTATAGAAACAACGAATTATAGTGGCTTCTGTCACTATGCAAGGTAAATGTTCCATCCCATACATACTGAGATTTGACTCCTTCCTGAAGCAGTTAGTCATTGACAAAATAGCACTTGTGAAAGGCAGCTTACCCTTTAAAAGGATCCATGCTATAGCCAAAAGAACACAAGTATTTAACAAGGGAGGAATTAAAGTTTGAACAGCAGTGCTCTGTCTGGGGGGATTTATAGTATTGGTTGTGAAGGATATTCAGGGAGACAGCTATAAAAACATAACAAGTCCACTGAAGTTTGTAAATTAATTTAGCAATTGCTATGACAAAGCTACAGGCATAGAGCTAGCTAATAAAATGTGTCAATCATGTAGCCTTTAAATAGAAGTGCAAGAGAACAGTTATTGTAGACTTTAATGGTGCTGCAATATTTAATATTTTCTTCCAGATATGACCTTGTATAATAAATCCCAGGTTGTTTTCTGGGAAAGTAGAACTTATTACAACAATACAACTCACATATTTCCAGTTCTTTTATTTCTCTTCTACCTTTCTATTGGAAGTTTTCTGGATTTTTCCAGAAATTAATATGATGAAAGTCACTAGACTTTCAGAGAAAGATGAAAGTACATATAGGCAGAAGATATGGAAAAAGTCTTAAATTTTCCATGTTTATCTTAGATAGTGTCCTCTGGAAATAGACAAGAAACATATTCAGTATAGGAATGTGAGTAACTATAAATCAAAAAATGGATTAAATGTCCTTGAATATTGATTGACCAATTTAACACACAAATGTAAATATTTGGAGGGGGACCAAACATTGTGCTGGCTTAAGAGAGACAGGCTGAATGGGTATGTGTGCATATAGGGGTGTGTGTGGGGGGTGGGACTCACGGCTGCCACAAGCAACTCTAGGACTCTTGAAGGTGGTTGGGAGGGAAGAACAGAACCAGGAGAAGAGCTGCCAGATGGTAGAGGCCCCCAGCACAAAGAATTATACACCAGAGAACTATGGCTAGGAGAAGTATAGATGAAACAGAAAATGGAGATCTTTTCCTTGATCCAAAGAAGCAGCTGGCCTCCAAATCCCCCTTACATTACAATAGAGGAATACTTGTATATAAAAGAATGCCATTCCAAGCAGAGACCTTCATGCCTCTGAAAAATATGACAACAATGAGAGCCTGAAAAGTGGCATGCCTCTCTCTATCCAGCTTTAGGGCGGAGCTCGCCAGTGGAAAGAGGTGGAGACAGACCATCCTTCTCTGGTTGCCAAGAGAATAGATCCACAAGAGTGTGACAAAAGATGGCTTGGATGCTGTTCTCAGCTCATAGAGACCAACCTTTGGAAGGGGCTGTCGTCGCATGACAGCTGCTGTTAGTGCTCAGGAAGGCCCCTAAAGAAAGACAGTGATGGCCTTTGCCCAATTGGCTGATGAGATTGGCAGGGGAAGGGTGATCTCTGTGCAGATCATTGAGAAGGATTATCATCTTAGTGATAAGGACCAGTGGGACTTGAGGAACAGACTGAGAGAGAGGGCTACAAGGATAAGCAATTCAAGTGGGAGTATGGGTATAGTAAATGTGCCTTTGGTGAACATAAATGATTCCTATACATTCCTTGGTAAGACTGACTTGTTAGATGGTATTTTTGTGATGTGGTGATTCCAAAAACCTTTACTGAAAATCAAGTTGTGATACTATCGGTGCTGCTGTTGAACTCTCGAAGTCTTTGTGGACTTTTAAAATAGGAACAATAGGACATCCCCAAATCTTCACTTGCTACTTGTATGACTTTTGCTCCTGTGTCCTTTGATCATTTAGAATCATCAAATTTTTGGAGAATAGATTTAACTGTGTCCTATGCAAAGACAAATGATTTTTTTTTTGTTTTAGTTTTGTAATGTGTGTGTGTGTTTACTGAAAAAGTGCCTAGAACTATGATGGAATACAATTTTAAAAGCCATGTGACAAAGTACACCTGTATGTTCTAGATATTCTATTTATATTACCAAATACACTCAGTTTGACCTGGAAAATTAGTGGCTCATGGCATTTAGCTCAAATAATACTTCTTAACTCTAACTGCTCCTTTTTATGTTTTTTTTTTCAAATTATTGCATGAGTGCACAAAACTGGGAATGACAGAACATGCCACATTGGCCTGTTTTCTTTGTCATTTGCCAGCTCTTCTCTCCCCCTCCTCGTCCCCAATTAACCACTCAGAGTAGGTGAGCAGACACTGCATAGCACTGAAGGTTATAGGGCTACAGGTGAGTTCTAGGGCAGTGCTTCTTGAATTCTCTATCATGAGGGACCAGGGTTTATTTCCAGTCCATTGAGGACTGTACTTTTAATATATAAAGTATAAATGTCACAGCAATGCCAAATTGCTATAAAAGTTTCTACGTGCATCCACTAACTCTGAACTTAGCTCAATTGGAGTGTCTCCAAATAAACTGGCACTGCCAGTTGGTTCCTTAAGTTCTAGCAGCAATTTTAACTGTGAGTCTCCTAACGAGATACCTTACTTGCAGTCAACTTGCCAAAGTCCTGCCAGCAGAAGAGTTCTTACCAGATGTGAGCTTAATTTCCTTGATTTGAAAATGAGTAGTCCTCTCAAACTGTGCTTTTGAGGCAACAGTGATTTTTTTTTAATTTTTATTTTTTTTTAATTTCATGCCAAATGTTTAGTGACTTTTTGTTTTTGCATTCTCATGAAAGACAGATGGAATTCTTACTGTAAATATTTTTTACAGCAAAAGATCAAAATTTAGAAAAACCTGAACATGTCAACAAATATGAGTGCTTGTGAAACAGACCTCTGTATCTAGGCAGAGGAAGAATTCAAAGTTAAACTTTTAGGAATGGGTAATATGTATGCTTTTTTGTTTTATGCTTAGCATACAATAAGTTATTTAATCCTCACAAAATCCTTATAGATTACTACTGTTTCTATTTTACAGATGAGAACTTAGGCCCAAGATAGATTTAAATAAAATTGCTAAGAGTGAATTCTGATATAAGTAGTTTCAGTTAAGAGTACTGGCTCTTAATTCCCCACAATTGTACTGCCAGTAAAGTATAAAAGGGAAGCTAGGAACAGCACGAGTGTATCCTATTGCTCTCATCCTCAGTCAAAACTTGACTAGAATTGAGCAGGAGGTACTATGCTAGGAAGTCTCTCCATGGAGACACATTGCTCAGTAAGTTGTATTTTCCATAATTTATATAGTCAAAAGTAAAACTGAGGTCAATCCAAAGAGATGCCAAATTGTGCTACGTAACCCACTGGAAAACCTTGCATTGCTAATACAATATTCTGAAAAAATAAGAGGACTATAAAGAATTTACATAACAAATCTTAAATATTACATATAGTACTTGAAAGTGTACCTGGCACTTAATTATGTTCTGCAAATGTTGGTCATTAATTGGTAAAAACCAAATTATACCTATTTTTGTAAGTTGTGTTTATTGGCATTGCAACATATTAGAAGTTAACAACCGCCAAAATTTACACACTGAAAATTTGGTTCACATGTTCAAATTCCAGTTAAATAAATAATTATAAATAAATTTATTTTATATAATGCAACTCTTACCATAGCACCTGACCCATAGCAGGTGTATAAACATGTTGAATGAAGAAAATGAAATACAAAAAAATCCTAAACTATTTACAGTGATGAACAGGAACATGATAATCGTCAAACTTCAGTGGTATAACCGAATGTATGTGCAGAAAAAAATCTGTAGGCTTAAATACATTCATTGAAACATTTTTAAAAATTAAGTAAACTAAAATAAAACAAATACAAAAATATAAAAAATGTCCATAAAAGTAGAAAGGATTAAAAAAATGAATAAAACCTAGTACTTTTTTTTTAAGATTTATGCATGCATGCATGCATGCATGAGCTGGGGTACAGGCCAGAAATGGGGGGTTGGGGGGTGTGAGGATTCACCAGAGACAGAATGGAGAACAGAACAGGCAGATTGACCAAAGTACACTGCTGAGGGGAGCAGCAGAGGAGTTAGGAGAGGTCTGCTTCACCCTGTGGTTTGTTCCCTGGCCGGCCAGGGATCGAACTAGTGTGGCAGAGGCTGCATATAGCTTCATAGGTTGCGTCTTAACCCCTTGCACCACCAGGGAGGCCCTAAAACCTAGTACTTTTCAAAGAGCAAAAATATTTCACATTATTTGTTTGATAATCAGAATAGTGTGATTCTTATGAAATTGTAAATATTTGTTCCCACTTTAATAAAATGGAAGTGAGGATAAACTTAAGGGCATGTATTCTTTTAATCTAAATCAAACTTTCATATTCATATCTCCTGCAATAAATACAATTACCACATACAAGAAAAAATAAATATCTGCCACCTGCAAACCATTATGCTTTAAAACCAAGATTAAAATAAAATATTTAGGATAGTTTTAAATATACCAAATACTCATATACACATAAAAAGATACCCCTTCATACATAAACACCTGAAGGACATTCTTGGAAAATTTTGGTTAGTAAAAAGAAGTAATTTTATGGAGATTCCTTTAATTTTTATACCAGAAGAGGTCATATTTTTTAGTTTTATTTTTTTTATCTCTGAATCTCAGAATATTGGCATTTATAAAGTCAATACCTTGAGTGCTTTTTTTTTTTTTTAAGCAGAAGCATTTACTACAATTATGTATCTACTGTGAGATTTCTCCATCATCTTCACATCAGTCCTGCAAGTCCTGATCCAGTGCATCCTAAGGCCACATGTTCCATTTCTGCATAGATTTGATTGTTGGACAATTTTCCCTGGAAGTATGCCTCCTTCTCTACATTCTTTATATTAATTAGGTTGTCATCTGGTCTCAGATGCAGTGGAATGGCCATCCTCCTTATTATAGGCATTAAACTAAAGACAGGTAATATAGATCCTGAGTCACAGAGCTCCAAAGCAAGAACACTATCCATCTCTGTTAAATGATCAGTCATATGTCACTTTAGTCACTGTGATTGAAGAGGGTAGTGGACACACTCAACTCTTCTCTAGTTTATCTAACTAAAGTGTGGGTGTGTATACATATACATTATATATATATATGTCATATATATATATATTAGCCTTTCTCCCACAATATTTTTATTTACTTTTGTTTTAAGAATGTGGATGCACTTAGAGACTATATAAATGATAATCAATAAAGGAAAGAAGTTTTAATCAACTAATAATGTCTTATCACCTTAAAACTCTCATTAGTTCTGCTTGTCTGGGCTATATTTTTCTAATTCATGTATACATATCTGTGTGTGTATATACACACACACATATGTACATGTGTATAGCCAAAGGCTAACAACTTAAGATAACATTTAACTTTAACAGAAAACATACACTCACTTTCCCTTTTTATTTTCTTGTCTTTTTGTTATTTGCATCTGAAGCCCATTGTCTAGCCATGCCCTTATTGTGAATGCCCACCATACCCAACAAAGGGAGGAAACATAAACTGGCACAAAACCACTGCCACTGCATTTTCTTTTCATGGAAAGCAGTCTGTTGTTGTGTTTGAACTCTTGATCTTTATTTTTAAAAGATTTATTTATTTATACATTCAACTGGTTGCAGGTCAGAGGTGTTGGGATTGAGAGGATTCACCAGAGACAGAGTGGGGAACAGAACAGGCAGATTTACCGAGATACGCTGCTGAGGGGAACAGTGGGTGAGTCAGGAGAGGTCTGCTGCGCCATGTGGGTCAGCTCCCTGGCCAGCTCCTTGAACTCATGTTGCAGCAGCTGGCTATAGCTTGATAGCCCTGTGTCTTTAACCCCTGCGCCACTAGTTGAGGGGGGTATTTGGTGAACTCTTGATTTTTGAAGTTGAACTGTCTGCATTCAAATTCGGGCTGTTAGGATCTTCTTATCAATACTGTACCTCAGTTTCCTTAACTGTTTAACAAAAGTGATAATATTGATACCTAACTCAAGGTCATTAAGAGGGCAGAATATGCTAGAATATGAAAAATGACACCCAGAATAATATCTGGCACTTGGTAATCTCTCAGTAAATGTTAGATTTTATCCTCCTTTAATTCATCTTATATTGATATTTTACTATGTGGTTTTCAAAGCATTTCCTCAAATATCACCACTTAGGATAGAAGCAAACAGGAGTTATTTCCCTACTTAAAATATGATGAAATATTACTCTGTGAAAAGTGTATTCAATTTCCTCTTCAAAAAGGGAGGAACTGTCTAGATCACTGAAGCTGGAGATGAGTTAAGTGAAGAAGGCTGCACCATTGAAAGACACTTATATTACAAAAAAATCAGGATGTGATATGACAGTTCACAATAAGAGAGTTGGTCTGCTCCCAAGAAGAAATAAAGGTAAAGACAATCTCTCAAATTCCCACATCTAGCAAATTGGACAAAAACATATACATTCATTATGTAGAGCTTCAAGTAACAAAATACCATATGGATGGGGAAGGGATGGGACCTGGAGCTCATTGCCTGGCAGTTTACTGGCCATTATGAGACCATAATGGCTGGTCTTTAGGCTGGTTACTTGAGTTTTTTTTTTCTGTCCTGGCTTCATCTATCTGTACAGCAAAACCAATACTGAATTTCTTTGAGAATTAAGTTAATATTTGTAAAGTGCCCGGAAAGAACCTGGCTTATCACCAGTATTATTAATGTGTTTGTTAAACATATAAAGAGAAAACCGACTTTATAAAGAAGCGTTGGGTTTAGCTTCCAATTCATTTTACCATGTGAGCTCCGGAATTTGGAGTTCTAGGTGAATGAGGATTTTGGAGAAACATTTGCAACATAAGTGTTCATCTACATAAGTTATGGAATGCATTAAACACTACAGGTTCCCACACTCTACTCCATAGACATTACAAATCAAAGGAAAGTGGTCTGGTTTAGGAACCTGCATATAAAATAGGTCTCATCCAAGAGATAGATTGGATGACAATTTGAGAAAACCTGTGAGCTGGTGTGAGACAAATACAGAAGCTTAAGTGACTGTTCTTTCTGTAGTCGGCTCTCCTTCACAGCAACGGGGATTTATTTTTCCCAATAGGGAAGATGAAAATTGGAACATTCTGGTGACTACAGAAAACATCTCTCCATTCTCTCTCTTAATATGATCAACTAGTTTTCAGCTCTGTGGATTTTTTCCACTGTGTTTAGCAGAGGAGATATGTGACCATGAATAAAAAGGAGAAATACATAGAAGCTTGGAATCCCTCTCCCACTAAAACTGAGAAATACAAATGTGACCTCTCCCAAGTTGCAGGTGAAGTGGAGAGTAACTTTATGGTTTCAGCAAAAAGAGTTACAAGTGGACCTGGCGCTGCAAGGACTACAAGTGCATATTGGGAAGCAGTGCAGGCGGCCCCTAGCAGGGCTGAGCCATAAACAGCAGGCATTTCTCTACAAGTGCTTTGAATCAGAAATGTGAAAATTGCTTTGAATATTGGCAGGACCTCCAGCCAAGCAAATTTTGTAAAACTTCATAGAAAATGTATTTGCTTCCTGAGATACATGTCTGGAATTATCTGAAACATAGGGCAAACTTGTGGCATAAAATTATTTTAAGGGTATCTGCTTAGGGTATTATAAAACACTTGCAGAATTAAACTTTTCACTGTCCACAGTCTCCAGGAACTAATTTCTCCAAAATATATATACTGTCTCTGATGTCCAACCAGACATTATATTTGAAAACAAGCCAGAAATGTATATAGAAAAATAAGAGAAATAATTAACCATATGGGATGTTAAATAAGAAAAAAAAAATTAAGAGCGTCTATAGAATCATTCTGGACCTCGGTTAAGAAATTATTTCACTTTTGTAAATGAGTCAAGAACTTTCTTAGTTCATAATCATCTTAGTTTGTGATTTCAAGTTATGTACTCTCTAGTGTTAGAAGTGATATGTGAATTATGGGAGAGAAATGTCCCCAACGTAGTTTGTGATACTAGTAATGTGTGTTAGAACCTCCATTTAGCCACATCCATGGCATTAACCTTTTTGTGCCTACATGCTCTCCTTGGTAAAAACAGGGTAAAATAGAATCTGTATCATAGGTATATTTTGAGTGCTAAGTATTTTAATAATAAAACCCTTGAAATGCTGCTTGGCATACTTAATGCCTGATCAATGTTAGCTCATTACTAAGGCATTAGCCAGAATGTAAACCATGAATGTTTTACCTGAAAGTGAGGCATTGGTATTTATTTATTTATAGATATTTATTTATTTATTTGGTATTTGTTTATTGTATTTATTTATTTTTAAAATTTATTTATGCATACAAGAGCTGGGGTACAGGCCAGAGATGTGGGGGGTGAGAGGACTCATCTGAGACAGAGTGGGGAACAGAACAGGCAGACTTACTGAAATACACTGCTGAGGGGAGCAGCAGGCGAGACAGGAGAGGTCTGCTATGCCATGTGGGATTCTTCCTGGCTGACCGGGGATCAAACTCATGCTGCACAGGTTGCAGATTGCTTCATTGTGTGGTTCTTTCTTTCTTTTCCCTTCCTTCCTTCCTTCCTTCCTTCCTTCCTTCCTTCCTTCCTTCCTTCCTTCCTTCCTTCCTTCCTTCCTTCCTTCCTTCCTTCCTTCCTTCCTTCCTTCCTTCCTTCCTTCCTTCCTTCCTTCCTTCTTTCTTTCTTTAATAGAGGCATGTTTTATTTCTTTTATTTGTTTGTTTTTTGTTTATACATGCACTGGGTACAGTCAGAAGCGCGGGAGGGTGAGAGAATTCACCAGAGCCAGAGCGGGGAGCAGAGCAGGCAGAAGGACCGAAGTACACTGCTGAGGGGAGCAGCGGGCGGCAGGAGAGGTCTGCGCGCCATGCGGGACCCTCCTCTGGTGGCCGGGGAGCAGCCGGGGATCGAACCAGCGCTGCAGAGGCCGTGGGCAGCTTCGCAACCCAGCGCTCAACCGCTGCGCCACCGGGGAGGCCCCATTGTGTGGTTCTTAAACCTTTGTGCCACCAGGGAGGCCGCAGATGTATTGGTATTTAATAGATGTTTACATGCCCATTCTTTCTTTTACTTTTTTCAACAGAAACTCCTTGAGCAGTTTTTGGACTTGGTGTGTCATAAAGTTGATGGGTGAATCCATTATTGTGTAGAGGAATGACTGTACCCCTATGTTAATGCCCTAATGTTGGGTGAAGAAGCACTGTGAACATAGTCACAGACATAAATATAGCCACAGTCATCCTTTAGACTGGGGATCACCCTCATTAGAAATTTGGATATGAGGAGAGAGTCAGACATGAGGAAATTTCGTATCAGAATGTTCTGGGAGAGGAGACAACAGTTGCAAAGACCACACAACAGAAATAAAAACCTTGGTGGTATGAGAGTCAGAAAGAACCCCAGGGGCAATACTTTATTGGGTGTGTAAATCATAGAAGTGGGAGGTTAGGTGGGAGGATGAGGCAGGGCCCCTCTCTGTACTACTTCAAGCTGTGGGAAGATGTTTGGATTTTATTTCAAGGCAATGGAATACCACTGGAGGGTTTTTTAGAAAGTAAATAACATAATCTGATTTGTGTGGTAAAATTTCACACTGACTGCTGTGTGGAGAATGGATTATAGGAGTGGATATGAGAAGGCAAAGACAAGCATTAAGAAGCAGTTCCAGTGACCAGATATAAAGAAATGGTGACTTGGTTAGAAAGTCAGAGATATATTTGGGAACATCAATTTACTTAGAAATGTCACTCCAGAAAGAAAAAACCCATCCTTAGTAATTTAATTAGTAGATGATGCTAATTAATGAATTACAGTGTGGTCCTACTGCATAAAATGAGTAGCAAGATGAGCAGGGTTTAAGATGACATTTGACAACTGGTATTAGAATATCAAACTATGACTCTGTGACACCATGTCAAATATCTCAGATTTGAATGGCATGATGTATGGTAATTGTTTTTCATTCTCTTCCGTTGCCTCTCTCCTTCCAGAGTCATTTATTTTCACCATTTTAATTCAGGAATGGCAGCTGCAACCAATTTGAAGGTTTTAGCTATCTGGAGGGATTGGGAAAACAGAAAATTTGGAAAAATGACAAGTCTTTGGAGTACTTTAAAAAGTTAGAAGTTTATAGGGGAAGAAAATAGTTAAATGATTAGGTTGTTCAATGATCTGATTAAATTATCTCTAAGTTGAGTGATGTGAATTAAAATCCTGCAAACTACATTAATGACATTATTGTCAGTGAAAACTACATTAATGACAATATTATTGTAAGTGAAAACTCACCCATTTTGTTATCTATAAAGAATCACAGTCGATTATTCTGTTTGTTCCAAAGACTATGCCCTCAAGCCTTTTATACTTCATGAAGGGGCCATATAACCATTCAAATATCATATGGAAAACGAGAAGAATAGGGAGGACTTGAAAAGAGTTGTGCCCTGAGTGAATCTTAAAAAAAAAAAAAAATGATCAGGAGTATAGCAGGTAAAAAAACAAACAAAAAAAAAAGTGATATGGGGACAACATGAATTAATAAGGGTGATTTGATTTTTTTTTTGAAGATTTATTTATTTTTCCATAGAAAAGCTGGGGTGTAGGCCAGAGGTACAGGGGGTGAGAGGATTCACCAGAGACAGAGTGGGGAGAAGAACAGACAGATTGACTGAAATACACCGCTGAGGAGAGCAGCGGGCGAGATAGGAGAGGTCTGCTGTGCCATGTGGGTTAGCTCCCTGGTCAGGGATAGAACTCATGCTGCAGTGACCACCAGTATCTTCATAATGCTGAGACTTAAGCTCTTGTGCCACTAGGGAGGTCTAATAAGGATGATTTGAAAACTGTGAAGTGTGAGACAAAAATGACAAATGATTCCATATTAGTAGCCTGGTAGGGAGCTGTGATTTTTGATGCTGTATTTGTATCTAAGGAAGAACTTGCATACACTGACTTTATTTTGTGACATTATCTGAAGAAATAGGAGAAGCTGAGACCTTAAAGAAATTTTAATATTTGGGCCTTCCCTGGTGGCGCAGGTGGTTGAGTGCCCACGCCGCGAAGCTGTCTGCAGCCTCTGCAACACCGGTTCAATCCCGGCTGGCTGGCGAGGATCCCACATGGCGCTGCAGACCTCTCCTGTGGCACCCGCTGCTCCCTTCAGCAGTGTATTTCAGTCAGTATGCCTGTTCTGTTCCCCACTCTGTCACTGGTGAGTCCTCTCACCCTCCCATGCATCTGGCCAGTACTCCGGTTCTTGTATAAATAAATAAAATAAATCTTTAAAAAAAAAGATACTTTTTTCTCACAGAGAAAAAAAAATTCAGTAGTGCTTTTACCTTCATTCAATTTTAATAATGCTTGTATCTACTAGACAAAAACTTGTAATATGTTAATATAAATTTATAACATTTGAGATTATAGTTGCTAAACTCCACCCCAAATACTTTACATTATCTCATTTATGTCATACTATAACAAAGTAGTTGAAACTTAGTTTTTTCATACTATTTATAGCTGCCGTAACTGTTTCTTAGACATGTATAAACTATAGCTAAGTGTAATTAACTATAGAATTCTAGAGATATTGTATTCCTGTTCTAAATCCACTTTCCAAATTTAGCATTTAAGCACTATTCCTTATTTATTTGATATATATTCAGTAGATAATTCTTATTGTATTAGTTGGATAGTGTTATTGAGCAAAATACAATGAACTGGGTATCTTTGTCAAAAAATGATTGCATCAGACTTAAATATGCAAGTAAACAGGGACGAGAACTCTGTTGAAACAAAAGACTGGCAAGTTTTTTAGCAATGAAGGGAGCTGGCGGGGAATTACTGGAGGACAAGCGAGGACAGGTTTGTCAATGTGATCAGGTCATCTCTGTTTGCCACTTAGTGCTTACTGAAGTCTGGTTACTGTTCTCCCACAGAGAATAAGACATTGGGGTCCTATATCTCTTGAAGCTTGTATTCCAAAGAGATGCCCTCAGGTCCTTGAGAAGACAATCCTGGCATGTAAAACTGGGATGAAGAGGGAAGACAATTTCTATATCTACTCAGTGGTACAGAAAAAGAATTCACAATTGCAAGTGTTCTAAAGTAAATGCTCTACAGAAACAAGCTCAAGTATCCACATTCAGGAAGAAACTTACTAACTCTTGGTTGAGCTAAGGGTGATGTTAAGACCTGTTTGCCAGTAGTTAAATGACAGAAATTTATTGTTTCACAACTGTAGAAAGTAGAAGTAGATCAAGGTGATCCTAGGGTTCATTCCTTCTGAAGGTGTAAAGGTGACTCTTAATTTCTGGTGATTTCCTGGCAATCTTTGGCCTTCACAGCTTCTGTTGCATCATCTTGATCTCTGTGTTCATCTTTTCCTGGTGACCTTCCATGCACCTGTCTGTATCCTAATATCCCTTTATAAAGGACACTGGTCTTATTGGATTTGGTGCCTATACTAACTACACCATTAGGACCTCATCTTAACTAATGATATCTGCAAATATCCTATTTTCAAATAGTATTGCATTCTGAGGTACTCAGGATTAGGACATTAATATATGAAGCACAGTTCAGCTCATCAGTATGAGTTAAAGGGCATATTTAATAACTCAAATGGCTCCCAACAAATAAGATTCCAACAGCAGTATGACTATGAGTCATTTGGTTTCATTTATAATAAAATGTGTTGTTTCTTATAGCTAATGATTTTAACATATATATGTAAGATATCTGATTAATAGACACTGAGTTTATTCTAGAGAGAATGCCTATCAATGAACATTCCATATTGAGCACTATAGTAGAATTTTCCTAGTTATATCTTAAGATGGAAAGTAGTTGTTTTTCTACCGCCACATATTTAATATTTGTATATGCCTTTAAAACTCCATGACAGAATTTTCACAGGATTTTGGATGTGCAGTTAAATCCCAATTAATTCATTTTCAATTAAAAATATACACTTTCTAATAAAATATAAAGTCAAGAAATAAAGAATGCTTTTAACTTGAAACTAAATAATGTTGATTGGAAATAATGTTTATCAACATCAGAAATGATCAGAATGATGCCTGTTATTTCAGAGTAAATAGTTGTATTTCCATGAAAATATTGTTTTGCTGTTCATATCATTTTCAGTTCAAACACATTTATATAAAGGTAAGAGGTGAGTTGTTCTTTTATATTTAACTGCAATGAAAAGCTGTTAAATCTTGTTTGTTTCTCTTTCCTGTCTGTAAGTGATACTCAACAGGAGATAAGAGAAGAGGGAGGAGATGATGGAGGAATGGAAGGCAGAATAGGAGGGTGTGATTATGTCAACAACAAAAGCAAACTTGAAGAAGAAAGCAGTGGAAAGCAGTCACAGATGTCTTTGCAAAAACGCCGTAGGTAAAAACTATTTTATAGAGGGTCAGTCTGAGTGGGAAGAAAGAGTTTTTGATAACAAAGGAAAATAGTTTTCTCAAATTTCTTAGAAACAAAGAAAAGTAAAATATCACTTTGGGAAGCAATGCCTGATCTAGTGGGGATTGGAAGCTATTTAAAATAGAAAATAGACGTGCTGTGGTAACTGTTCAACACTTGAACACCACTTGTTGTTACTGTTATTTTTAGTGGAATTACATGTTTAGGCCAAATAAAGTTACCTATAAATAAATTAAAATAACCAAAATGAGACTCACAGTTTTGGCTGAAAAACAGTTGGTATTGAAAGGAAAGAAGTTCAGTCTTTTGTCATTATAAGCCATGGTTTGGAAGTGAATAAAAGTGTCTTATTTTTTGCTGAGGCTAAAAAGGCCAGTGGATATATTTTTACTTTTGTATTGAAGTTTAAGGTATATGTTTCAAGGTTTGTAACTGAAGTCCTATGCTCAAAAGAAATTAAAAGGTAGGGGAGATAAAATCCATAATGCTTATTCCTGATTGTATCCTATCATTAACTTTTCTTAAATTTTTTTTTTAGCAAAACGTTTTCCTTGACAATTATATACAAATTAGACTTACACAGAATCTTCCTAATTGTGACTATTTGATAATGCTTGCAGTATGCAACTCTTTATATTAAAGTAGTGACTTAAACTGCTTTATATAAAAATATTAGCATTGCTTTACTTTTACTCTAAATTAGATCTTTCTGGATTTTATCAAATTAATATAGAGAAATGATAATATTTTTGTTCAGTCATGGGTTTTATTGATAAGTGTTTTCCTTCACATTACAGTTATCTGTATCTGTAGGAAAGTTTACTTAGCTAAGTTGGGAATGAAAAAGGAAGAAAAACATGAGACCATGAAAAATTGTGGAAAACAATAACAGCAGGTGGAAAGACATTGTAATTACTGTGAATAACAGAGTAAGCCCTCATTCGGTGAAATGTGGACCGGAAAAGCTATTTCCTAAGATATTTGTGATAATTTAAACTTTGCATAAATGAGGACTTCAATAGCAATTTTTAGGTGTTGGATAAATTTTCCCTCTACATTTCTATGCTGTGATATATTAAATATGAGTCACTTGAGGGAATTTGAGTATATTCCTGGTAGGTCATGTTAAATAATGTTGAGTAAT
This sequence comes from Talpa europaea, assembly GCF_964194135.1. Taxonomy (NCBI): domain Eukaryota; kingdom Metazoa; phylum Chordata; class Mammalia; order Eulipotyphla; family Talpidae; genus Talpa; species Talpa europaea. The sequence goes on from NC_140072.1 coordinate 124,069,014, forward strand.
TTCAGAAATTATTAGATTCAAATTCCAGATTATATGGCTAAATCCCAGGGGAACTTTAGAAATAGTATGGCACTGGAACAACAGTTTTGCTTAAGTATTTGTGATAAATCCATGTTATAGAGTCAACCTCATTCTAATTGCGAATTTGTAATAATGATTTCATTTCATTAATGAAACATAAAGGTCCATGTTAAAAAAAATAAGAAGGAATTTAATTTTTTTTAGTTTTATTATTGGAGAAAATAGCAGTCAGGAAATGTATATTTTGGAGGTTGACTTAACTCAATTCAGATACAGACTTTCCAACACTAGGAGAAATCTAAATGCATGAGCCAAATTTTACAGAGTAAATCATGTGGATCCTTCATAATAAGAAGGGAAAAGAGCCTTCATATTATGTAAATGTTTGATGAGTAAGATTTCCTTTTTTTTGAGAAATAATTTCTTTTTTAATGTGAATGTTATGAAGTGTCCTTGTCCATATCTCCAATGCTTTTATTTTTCTCTTTAATGTCAGTTTTCTTTTGTTACATACTTTGCATAATTAACAAAAAGCTGTATGCCAACTCACTTTTTGAACTTGGATTCATAATTCCAAGTATTATTTAAAATTAATATTGAAACATTTTAAAGATAATAAGGAATAAATTAAGTTGGGAGATCATTTACAAAAATCATGGAAATTTTACTGATATATTTAAGCAACTTAAAATTACAATGAAGAGCATCATACTTCTTGATTCCAAGCTTCAGTATAAAGCTGTAGTAATTACGATAGTAAGGGCATAAAAATGGACACACATGGGATAGAATTGAGAACCCAACATTAAACCCATTCATATATCTCAACTAATACTTGATAACAGATCCAAAAGTAGTCATTGGAGGAAAGATATTCTCTTTAATAAATGATTCTGAAAAATTTCCAGATAGTCACATGTTAAATCTTTGAAACTAGGTTGCTCTCTTAAAGCACTCAAAAATTTTAACTTGAAGTGGATTTAAAACTTAAATTATAACTAGAAATAATAAAACTCCGGGAAGAAACCATGGAGGACAAATATCCTTGAAATATGGGTTTGACAATGCATTTTTTATGGCTGTCATACCTAAAACACAAACAGCAAAATAAAAAATAAACAAGTGGGACATCAAACAAAAAAACTACAAAGGAAAAGACCAATAAAATGAAAAGGCAATGGATGGCGCTGGAAGGGATCATGCTCAGCGAAATAAGCCAAAAAGAAAAAGAAAAATACCGGATGGTCTCACTCATAGCAGGAATCTAGAAAACTTAAATAAGGGACCAGGAAAATGAATAACTATAAGATAGTGAAAATCAAAATCAACAAAAAACTATGAACCAGAGACACTTTTAGGGGGGCGGGAGGGGAGGGATTGGGGTCAGAATGGGGGGGCTGCAATTGTATGGGGAATATAACAATAAAATTTATTTAAAAAAAAAATAAAAAAAAAAAATAAAATTACATGTATTTCCCATAAAAAAAAAAAAAAAAAAATAAAATGAAAAGGCAATTTACAGAAATTTGAATTTAAGTTCTACTTTATTAATTATAACCTGTGCAATATTTATTAATTTTCTACAAGGAATTTTTATCATAAACATATGGAAATTATATATTTTCACTGTTTTTGGTAGACTGTACCTCTGCATTTTACATTAAATTGCCATTTAATGTAATTTCTTTCACATTAGATCATTTTATATGCTATAGGAACTTCATTTTGCAGTTTTCTATTCATAGTATCATAGTATTATCAACATTTTTATTAAATATTATGTTAACTTTTTCAATGACGTAAATATCTTGTTTTAGATCAGATATAATGAAATGCATTTCCCAGAAGACTTGAGGTAGAAAATTATTTTTTTTTGTCAAGTGTCAACTTGATATCATGTTGACAGCTGATGTATTAGAATTAAATAATATGATCAGTTTTTGTTGGGTTCAGTTAAGTTTAGACTGCATCTTCCATTTTTCTGACTAAGTAGCAGATCTCCATAGATCATTTATAATGAGAACATGAAAATATGTCTTAAGTTATTTATGCTCAACAAAATATGACATTTCTGTTTGAGTTTTGTTCTTGATATCTACTTTGTCCACACTTAATACTTATTTATGCAGTTTGGTTAATAGTCTCTGTATTTATCAGCAGTAATGGCCTTATTCAATGCGGTAACTTGAGCAAAGATAGTTGCAGTCTTGCCTTATAATAGATGTTCAATAGATAAGTTATATTGAACTAAATATGCTGAATTACCTTAGCATCAAATCTAAATTATAACTATATCAAACTGTACATTTTATGTGTAAAGCATTACAAAAAGAAAAAAAAATATTTGAGACAGGTGTAAGTAGAAAGAAAGAAAGAATATCTGACAGAATCTTGTCAAATACCAACAGCCAGGAAAAGTGGTTATTAAATCACGTGAGTTGCAAAGGTATTGTGTGTGTGTATATGTATGAGATGTGTGTGTATACATATATGTGTGTGTGTATGACTAATCAGTAAGGACCCAGAGAATAAATTGCTAAACAAGGAGCAGATTTATAAAGGACTGAACTTCAAAGAACCACATCCTAGATGGTGGCAGATATGCTATCCTGAACTCTGGGAAAAAATGGGGAAAATGCAGGAAGAGAATGAACAAGAGTACAATGAAATACTTTTGGTAACAAAAATGTTTTTCATTTGTTAGTTCAATGTATATTTGAAAGTTTATAATTTAAACATAATTTGTGCAACAATATATTGGAGCAAAACTTTAACAAGGAGATAGCAAGCAATTTACCCTTGGATGTAGAAAACCTATCTAGTCCATGTATATTCCTCTACTTATATAAACCTTCATGATGTATGTAATTGCACACCAATACTATTAAACTACATTTTTAGTGTGCTCCAGAGTTTTCAGGTTTGCAACCAAGATTTAAAGCCTGTTATTCTTATAAGTTAATCTTGTTCTTTATAGTTACTCTCTGTAATGTGTAATTCATAATACTTTGAAAGGTAACTTTGTAAACTGGGTGAAATAATGATCCAATGGGGACTTTGTCTAGCAACACCAATATATATATATATATATATATATATATATATATATATATATATGGTCAATTCATGATTATCCTTGAGGGCTAATGTAGTTTTAAGGTTTTCTTAGACTTTAAATGGCCATATTCTTTGTTATTGTAATTGATAATGATTTTTGTCACTAGTAAGCCACTAAAAGCTTGTAATGCCTAATAATGCTTTTTGTGCACCCCAACATAAGCCCCCATATTGTTTAAAGAAGAGAGGCAAATATTGCATAAGAAAACTACAGTGTGTTTCAAATTCTTCTTTAATAATTAAACCCATTGAATTATTTTTATATATACACATATATTTGATATATAATGTTTTAAAAATCAATTTTAAGTATAAATTTATACAGAGAAATGCAGATCTATAGCAAATTGGACAAAAATCTTCAGATATCATGTCACTAGAGGATAAATTAAATAACCATTTTGGAAAGGGGCAGAGGTAGTATATAGAAATAACTAGATTGCAAAAATAAAATAATTAAGCACTATGTATGAAGAGTCTCTATGAGGCTACTATAAAGTTAATAAATGCAAACTATAACAATTCCTTAAAATGCTCCATTTGTGAAACTCTCTATATCGGATCATAGACATATCAGTAATGCTGTTGGGAGATTGGTACAATTTCCACTGCTTGTGAACATTTGAATTGTATTATGTAATATGATATTATTCAATTAAGCAACACACATATAGTACAAGATTTCTGTTTATATCCCAACCAAATTTTCACAAATTCTGTGATTGTCAAAGAAGATTTTTGTAATAGTGTTTGTGGTAGAAGATATTTGCCTATAATCTAAATTTCCATTATTAGGAGAATGGATACATAGCCCAATGCTTTAAACAAAATAAAAGAATGTGTGTGTTGTATTAAAAGTATAGAAAATAGATGGTAATTTATACAATAATATCAATTATGAAAATTAAAAAGCAGTATATGAAAATATATATATAAGGATGCTTATATTTCATAATTTAATTTGTGTTTTAAAATAGGATGAAATATGGCACAGCAGGCCTTTCCTGTCTTGCTCATGCTCCCCTTAGCATTGTATTTCAGTATCACTTTCTGCTATGTTCCCCACTCTATCTCTGGCGAATCCTCTGCCCTCTCTGCAACTCTGGCCTAATCCCAGTTCTTCTATGCAAAAATAAAAAAAAGTATAGAGTGAAATAAGACAATATTAAAGAGTGGTTAAATTTAAATTTAAAGGCATAGGAAATTGTTGCAAAGACATCAGATCTAGGATGTGCAGAATATCCTTTTTCCTTTCCTCTGTGGATTTGATATAAAAATAGAATGAAAAAGAAGAATTATTATTATAATCACTGTATGTGTAAATGTTATAAATGCATTGAACACATAATAATGTGTAGAATTTACTCAAAGAAAACGCAAAATGATTTGAGCTTAAGAAAACCACAGTGAATGCGTAGGGACAATAGAAATATATAAATGCCAGAAAAGAATAAAGGTTATGAAAAAGGACAGAGAATAAAAATCAAGCATATGGATAACCAGTGTCCTTAAATTAGAGAGCAAAAAACAGCACAGAAAACCATTAAAAATTGTAAAGAGTGAAGGCTTGAATCTGTAGATTGATAGGTATCATATTTCAGAAAAATTTAATAAAGTAAAATCAAATCAAAACATATTCCTGTAATATACTAATCCTCAGTGATAAAGAAGAAAAATATGAATATTGAGGCAGGAAAAGAAAGTTGCATTGAGGTAATAAAATTGACAACATCCTCACAGATCACAGTCACTTTCAATATGACAAAATAAAAAAAAAATTTTCTGAGAAATATTTCCAAGGGAATAATGCAGACTATCAAAAGACAACTAAAAGTTAGGCAATTAAAAAGTTAGACCTTTTAGAAAAGGTCACAGCAAACAGAAATCAGAGGAGTGAACATGTCCAAGCTCATTCTATGAAGTCAGCACTACCATGATAGAAAACAAAACAAAACAAAACAAAACAAAAAAACAGGCACAGCAAGCATAGAAAATGATATAAAAATATTCCTGTTAATATGGATGAAAAAAACATAAGGAAATATCAGCAAAACAAATTAGGAGCATATTTGAAAGGGTTGTATACCATGATCCAGTGGGATTTATTCATAGAATGTAAAAGTGGTTCTACATACAAAATTTAATCACATTAACATTAATCAACACATTAACAGAACAAAGGACAAAACACATGATCATCTCAACTGATAAAGATTTGGAAAGATTCAACACACTGTTAAGATAAAGACACTCAAAAAACAGGCAATAGAAGGAAACTGCTTCAATGTATATGATAATCCACTAGTTAACATACTCAGTTGTGAAAGCCTGAAAGCCTTTTTTCTAAATTCAGGGTCAAGACAAAGATGCCCACTCTTGCCACTGCTGTTCAATAGAAATTATTGGAACTCATAGCCAGAGTAATGCAGCAAGAAAAAGAAAAAGAATATAATGCATCCAAATTGAAAAGGATATATAATCACTTCTAATCACAGATGGTGAATTTTATTTATATAGACAATATGACAGATTCCACAAACAACTGTAGAACAAATTAAGCAGTTTCAGCATGCAAAGTCAATATACAAGAATCATTGCATCTCTGTGTAAGAATAATGAACAATTACAAAGGAAATTATGAAAACAATTTTATTTATAAAAGTATCTGTGATATTCAATTTTATTTGTCAAGATGATGATGTTGGGGCCCAAAGATGCCAAGACATCCTGGTTAACATTATTTCTGGGTGTGTCTGCCCTGGTATAATTCTAGGAGAAATGTGCATTTGAACTGATTATTTTAGTAAAGCAGATGACCCTCCACATTAAGGGTAGTTATCCAATTCACTGAATATAAAAAAAACAGATAAAATATGGATTTTACTTTTGGCCTGATTGGTTGAATTGATACATTAAACTTTACATGTGTATCTATCTATCAGTCCTCTACCTATTTATGTTTCTTTGAATCTATCAATCATTTCCTATTGTGGTGATATCTTGAGAAATCTTACTAATACCGATTTTGAACCAGTAGTGGTTCTGCAGCAATTGAATTTTATAGATGAATCTTCTGAATTGGTTCAGGGGTTTCTGGGATTGACTCTCTAATCTGGTTAGATTAAAAGTGGTTAGTGACTAATTCCAGTATTAAAGAATAGACTAATAGCCCATGATGTGATCTGTCAATATATTCAAAATACATGCATTGTATAATCCTAATTAATTAGAAGGAAAGAGTTGGCTGACAGTGCATATGTAATTTTGAACATTTTTGGAAAACTAACACATAATAAAATTGATTGGAAGCTTCTAATATCATTTGAACAGAGAGAGAAAAGGTTGAGCTTAGAGGTTTAAATTCCAGCTTTAGTATTGTGTAAAAATCATCAAGACTCTATTTGTGTCCTGAAGGGGAACCCTATCTTTCTTAGCTATAGTGTTAAAATTGCTCAAAATCAAATGCAGAATCCCATTTTGAAACTGGCTGAATTAGAACATTAGTTGAACATCCGGCTTTTCAAAGTATCTATTGTTAAAGTGAAGCCATGGACTGGGAAGAAATGAAATGCAATAAATTGGGTTGGTGGAGATGTGGAAAGATCCTGATGAAATGGAGCAAACTGACCCCTAAATTCTGATGAAACTATTTCCCCCACTGTCATTTCAGAAGCATCCCCAAGTCCTGTGATATTTGCCTTTCTACCTCTGTTCCAGAGGATTCGTGCAGCATTGCCTGAGAAAACTATAATGCCTCATCTGAGACTTTACATGCAAGACAAAGTGGATTATCTTCAGGACCTTCCCCCGCCCACCATCCTTCTTTTCTGTTAGATGTATGACTAGACTTAAGTCACAGGCAATGCCTAAAGATAGGTATAAAATAGAACCCATAAGGAGAGGTAGTTATACTTGAGTTTCTGAATGGATACTGGCAGAAATACAGGGAATATCTATGGAATGGATGGCAAGGATTTGGCTAATTGTGGAAGGATGTAAGGTTGGGTTATGCGAAATTTATTACAATGTGGTCACTAAGCAAAGATTCTGCATTTAAAATTGCATCTCAAGGAGCGAGTTAGAAAGAGCTCCACAATTTGTTTAACTAGTTGACTGAAACATGGACCAAAATCTGGCCCATAGTGAGCCAGTTGAAAGTGCTGGACCTGAATTAGTTAAATAGGAAAAGATCCAAAGGTTTAGAAATATCGGGATCTTAGAGTAGATTTGAATTTATGATCTGTTCACCTGTACTTGGAGCATCAGGAATACATACCATGCCTCAGTACTGTGAAAAATGTTTGTGAGGTGATCCCCACCATTCTAGAACAACAACGTGGTTATTCTTTTCTTATATACCAGACCTTTCTCTAGGGAGAACTGTAGTTACTGAATTGCAATGGAAATAGTTTCCATGATGGCAGGGGGCAGCTGTCAGAACTCAATCACCAAAGACAAACTGGGCATGAATTCCAGAATTGACAGCAGAGTCAAAGCAGCAATCAGAATAATAGTCTGACTTGGAAGTTACATAGCACAGATTACTTGATCTTGATGGAGAATCATAAAAGAAAGTGATGGTTTCTCAGTCAATTTCCAGACTTGACCTGGTTTACAGATCCCAAAAATCCTTAAATCAAGTCGAAAACATTTCTCCTTAAGGAAGGACACTGCTACACTACCAATAAACTATATGTTAAATGTAAAACCCAATTTTCATCATAGGGAAAATTAATGTTAACTATATATGATATAAATATAATATCTCAAACTACAAAATTCCTAGAGAAAATTAGGAGAAAAATATATGACATTGGGAATGGTTTGGCTCTAAAAGATTCAGAAAATGCTAATTTTCATTAATGAGTATTTTAGGTAAGATCACTTTCCCGGTCTTACTATGAGACACCCCCCCCCCCTTATTGTATACCTGTAATAGTGACAGCTTAAATATAAAAAAGAAAAACATGAGAGAAAGTGATATTTAAATATTATAGAAGTATAATTTATGTCCAAAGTTATCAGTATGATGATGTTTCAAGTCTGCTGAGTTCTATCTCTGAAAGCATTGATAAACTATGTAGAATTTGGTTTTTGTAGTGTAACAGTGTTCCAAGTATTTGGTATGAGGAAGTGATCATAACCATGCCCACTTCCTATATTCAGGACATGGGATGTTGTTTTCCCCACTGAGAAAACTGGACGAAAATATGTAAGCCTTCCAGGTCTTTGGGACAATGTCAAATACAACCTTATCTGTTCAGAAAGCTGACTTTCCTCAACCATAGCCCTAACAGGTTGGTACTTATCATGATGCCCTATCCCTCAGATAGTTAGTGTCTTGAACTACCAAAATCATGATTGATGAACATTTCCAAAATACTTGCTGCACGTCTAAATTCCATTATTAAAATGGGTAAGCAAATGTTTAGTTTAATTTTTAATGATTATTTTCATTGTTTTCACAGTCAGGGACACCATACATTGTTTTATTTTATTTTATTTATTTTTTTTATGCAGTTGACTGCTATGATTTAAATACAGAGTAGGGAAATAAGAACAAAACTGCTATAACTGTTATCAGAGAGAAAAATAGTGTCTGGTCTCCCAGACAATTATTTGTTTTTTCATCAACTAACCATTTCCTTCTCATAAAATACACATAATTTTATGAAAAAAATTACTATAAAATTGTATTTCAATATCTGTTATTATGATGTGCTGTGCTTAAAAGATTCACAAATGATAATTTTTTACATATTAGACAAGAATATAGCATAAAATTTCTAGAGAGATGAGTTTAGGAATATAAAAAATTACATTTTATAAAAGTGCATTCATTATCTAGAAATTCCCACAGATTGGTGGTTGGAAGAATAGATAACTGAAAATAGGTGCTGTGATAGTGAAAGTTAACTACTCAAAACACTAAGAGGAATGACAGGAATAACATGACTTCATGTTGCTAATCTGTGTGTTATTGGTACCATCAGAATTGATGACAAGAAAATGCAGAAGCTGGAGTGAATGAAATAGCAGCTGAAGTAAAGGCCTTATGTCCATAAAGTAAAATGGCTATTGCTACTCCAGTAAGCCCAGCACTTACACAAAAGTAGCTTCAGGATTTTCTTTAATGCAGGTATATATTAAACTAGATACTGAAAAGTCAATATGAATTTATATTCTACTATTTTGAAACTTTAAGAGACATACTTATTTGGAGAACAGAGAGAAAAGTCTCCCTAGCAGATTTCAAGAGCTTAATTCTACCTGTAAAAATTAAGCTAGTTGGAAAATAAGACAAATTTGTTGAGGTAGCACTCCAGATTACTAGGAGATTGGAGAAGATTTAAGAAAACAGAAGCACTGTGGGTCATGCCCAATGAACTCTGTTTTCTGCCAGAAAAACAGAGGACTCTGTCCAGGAGCTGGGGGCTCCAGGAGCTCCGTGAAGGATTTCCACACAAGGTTATGGCTGAATTGTGGTAAAAAAGGAGAATCTGTGGTAGAAAGTATAGAATCCATTTGTGCACATGGGAGTGAAATTAAAAAGTGAGAGAGCTGTGGTCAAAGAAGACAGCTTAATGTCCAGAGGTGCACATTGAATACAAAGAATTAAGGAAATGAAGGCAGAGTCTGAAATAAGATAACAGAAAAGATAACATGTGAATCTTATCCATTGATAGTTAGAAAGAGATCTATGAAGGGATTATGGTTGCTTTAGCCAAGACTACCTCTAGGAACTAACCTACTCTAATAAAAAGTCATTTCTTCATAGCTAGAGGGCAATGCAAATGAAATTAATCCTGACACTTTTCTCTTTGTAGAAGATAGAACTAAGTTTTGTAAACCACACTTTATTTAGGAGATTAATAATCATTAAATTATTAAGACAAATGTCCAGCATGTTTCTTATGAATCTTGGTTCAAATAGAATTTTCTTTATTGTTTTACAATATTGGAATATCTGTATTAAATTAGTATCCATAATCAATTGTCTAAAAGAGCCTAAAGGTGGTTTATCTCTCCAATGCTAAAGTACTACTTGCACTTGATCTCACTTGGTGTTGACTGGTTAATCACTACTGTATTTTGATCAACTATCTTATTTCCTCTAATATAAAATACAATTGACTTCAACATACTCCATTATTTCTTTTTTTTTAAGATTTATTTATTTTTTTACAAGAATTGGGGTACAGGCCAGAGATGCACGGGAGGGTGAGAGAATTCACTAGAGACAGAGCGGGGAACAGAACAGGCAGACAGACTGAAATACACTGCTGAGGGGAGCAGCGGGCAAGACAGGAGAGGTCGGTCCTGCCATGTGGGTTTCTCCCTGGCCTGCTGGGAATCGAACTCCTGCTACAGTGGCTGCGGATTGCTTCTCAGGTTGCATCTTAACCCCTGCACCACCAGGGAGGCCCTACTCCATTATTTCATGTGACACTAATTAACCGAAAAACAATACAGATACAATTATGGAAAAATACTGGTCATACTACATTTTGTTTTATAACCTATAGAAAGAATTCATTCAAGTGCATATGGACCTAGGTGTGCATTGTGTAAAATTCTTCTAGCATTAGAAGTAAGAAGCAAGTTCTATAAATGCATTAATGTATGTCTAAAATTTCTTTTTTACTCAGAGCAATGTTCATATCTCTCCATAGAATATCAACTTTGGAGATACCAAGAGTGTTGATTTGCCGAATTTCTTAAAGTAGCACTTTGCTGTTGTCTCTGGGATTCTCCTCCCAGTTGCTAACACCTAGCCTGAATGTTTCATTAGTTTCATTCTTATGCACACACAATGACACAAATTCCACCTGTTCCCTGACCATTGGTGACTGTCAAATGAGCCAAGTTCCTGACATACTTGACTGGTAAATGATAAATCATAAACTGGGGATTTCTGGCTCAGTACTTTTTCTCTTACCAAAGTGATAACCTGACTGAGGATAACACAAATCCATCCCCATTCTAATCAATAGTTCTATGAGGTGGGGCATCCCACAGTAGAATTTTGTATAAGATGAAGCCCAGTAGGCCAAGGATAACTGGTTAATTTAATCTTAATATGAATGTCAATTTTATAATTAGAATTTTTACTAGGAATAACCTTCTATTGGAGAAACCTATGTATATGTCAGGGCAAGCATCTGATTACAGAGCACCTGGTCTTTGTCATATGTGACTCCCTCTTTCTTCTTGAAGCCCCAGGTATTTATCTCGTCCCTAAGATCAGGACATAGACTCTCCATTTTGCCTCATTGTCTTTGCAACCCATATCTTTACAACTTAATGTAGATTCCCCATGTGTATGTAATTATTATTATTGTTTTTTTCTCCTACTAATCTGCCTGGTGCTAATTTGATTACTGGACTAGTCTAAGAACTCAGATGGGCAGGGAGAAATTTCCTGTCCTCCCAGATAGTTGACAGATATAAAATCATGAATCAGATGTTTTCAAAACTTTCTAGAAATGGCTTAATATTTGAATATATATTCATTTTGTGTGGTCTTTTAATTTTTAGCTTCTTATCCAACCATTAAAACAGAAAATCTTTAATTGCCATTTATTGTTAGACAGTTGGTCATAATGTGCAAAGCAAAATAGACTAGGTTACTTCTCTTACTACAAGAAAAACAAACAACTAAGCAGTAACATAAAGTGAAGTAAAGCCTATTGTAATGGTAATAGGTCGGTATGGAACCATATATTGCTATAGTAATACTGGTTTGTCTCCAAATGCACATGTTTAAGAAATATCACTTGATTTCCAATAATTTAAGTTTTCCTATAGTTCTCAAAGCCTGTAAGCCCTTAGGAAAAGCTCTCTCATTAATGCTCAGGTTATTCTGCTCTGGGTTTATACTCTGATACAATCATTCAAAGAACATTTCTTTAGTATCTATAATAAGCACTATTATAGTTCTTGTACCTTCTGTGACCCAAAGACATTTCAGAGCATAAGACATATAGATCACTGTTCTCAATTGGACAGTGACAGACAACAAAGTCCACGTGCTGAGAGTGAGGATCCAACACTCCCCTGCGCCTCCATTCCTGGCAAATACTTTTTTCATGTAATATTGGCAGATCAATTCTCTTACTTTCACTCATTCTTTATAGTGACTTTTACTGAAAACCTATCCTTCCTCATTGATTTTAAGATTTTGAAGACAAAAGCCCAGAAGTCCTGCTGACTTGTTCTACTTATTTTTCCCCTGGCTGACAACTCCCCTGAGGCAGGAAGGCAAGAGACCTGCTATTCCAAGAATCATGAAGAAAGAGAAAGAAGAAAACGTAGTTAGGCAGGAAGAAAAAAATCTTCCCAAATTATATCTAAAAATATTATGTAGCCACACCATTCTAGGGATGGTCAGGAAAGATTATATTTAATCTGATAACTGAAGCTGAAGGGCTGGAATGTTTGGGAGAGAAAGAAAGTGCTTGTTTGAGAATCCACAGGCCATAGAAGATATGCTAATAGTGGAAAGGTTTTCAAAATAATTATTGCTTAGAATGGGAAGGAGAATGATAGGGGTGGAGAAAAATAAGACAGGGAGGATAAGCAGGCTGTGACTTCTCTATGACCATATCAAGCAATTTTAATTTTATTTTAAGGGCTCTAGGAAGTTTAGAAAATGTTTAAAGCAAGAAAAATACAATGTTTATTTGTATTTTAGAAGTCTCACACTGGTTTCAAGCCAGAGGGGAAATCCTTACACCTCTTACCTCCAAAAGGCTTATTTTCCCACAGTTTATATTAGGCCAGTAATCTTTCCACCTGCTATTTATTTTTACAGTATATATTGCTATTCAACCCTGAAAATTAAATATTATAGCATAATATTTTGGGGGATATTAAACCAATTTTTCTTTCCTCATTAAATCTTAGTTGATAAATATTCCATAGCTTTCAGACCAAAGTCCGTTCCCGATAATTTCTGATCAGTTTATTCCATCCTGGAGAAAAGATATTCTATCCATGAATTATCCATTAGTTAATTATGAGAATATGAAACATGAAAATATTTCTAAATAAAATTAATTGTATTGAGATTAATTAAAGAAAAACTATTCTAAGAATATATCCTTTACCTCTGACCTCATTTGCCATTCTTTGAAACCCCTTGGATGTTGCACACATCCCAGCCTCAGTCTATCCTCTTGCTACCCCTACAATAGAACACAGAATTTAGACACACTGCCTGCTGCATCCATTTTGATATTGAAGGGGGGGGGGTTTAGGATTGATGGCAGACTTGCAGCATTCTGGGTCTTTTAGTCCATAAACAAAGCAGCTGACATTTGTGAGGCAGCAACTACACTAGGAAGAGCGTTGAGGACTAACATATACCAGATCTGCAGGGAGAAGAGACAGAGGTCATTGGAAGGGGAGCAAAGTCTGATACATGGTAAGCAGGAATTATATCAGAACACGGGGAAAGCCATCTTCTCTTTAACATATCCAGTCTACTAGGCCTGCCACAGATGCCTAGCTTACTCTAGTTGTTGGAGTATATACTTCCCTGACACAACACAGTCTGTGGAGCTAAGGACACCTAGATTGCCTGTGGCTAGCAGAAAGGACTAGCAAAAAGAAAGAAAAAGGCATTAAGAAAAATGGAGACAACATTAGACATTAGTGGAACATCAAGAGAAATCATGGTTATATCATAGGGGATCCAGAAGAAGGAAAAAAAAAGGAGAGAGAGATGGGCAGAAATCCTATCTGCAAAAAAATAATAGTTAAGACCATCCCCAAATGGGAAAGGAAAGACACCCAGATCCAGTAAGATCAAGCTATTGCAAACAGATTAAGCCAAAACAGGTATATACCAAGATACATCATTTAATTGTAATTTTGATAGCATATGTAAGAAAGAAAATGTTTGAAAATGGCAAACTCGTACACTAGGCCTTAATGTATTGAGAGAGGGATCAGTTTTCCAGAGCAGTGTTTCTCTGATGCTAAGTTCTAGGTCATCCTTTTGTGTGGTAAGACTCACAAAAATCTCTTTCATCTTCTTTTTCTTCTCTTACATTCCTCCAATAGTTTTCTTCAGCTGTTTGTTGTTTGAAGCTTCATTTAGTGGGATCATATGCTCTTAGGGGGTCTTTTTGAAAATTCTAAGCCTCAGTCTTAATCCTGGATATTATCTCTGGGCCTGGAGGTTATGGCCTCCTTTGATTTGCTGTCCTTTCCCTGACTATAGTTTTCTGCCAATACCTAATTGGCTACTCCAAAAATAGCTTTGGTGTTTTCATCTGTTGTGTAAGCCTGATATCTCCCTCCCTTGTTCTGTTTTTTTTTTTTTTTTTTTTTTAAGATTTATTTATACAAGCAGTGGGGTACAGGCCAGAGGCACAGGAGGGTGAGAGAATCCACCAGAGACAGAGCAGGAAGCAGAACAGAACAGGCAGAAGGACCGAAATACACTGCTGAGGGGAGCAGCGGTGAGACAGGAGAGGTCTGCTGTGCCATGTGGGCATCTTCCTGGCTGGCCGGGAATCGAACTGATGTCACGGAGGCTGCTGACAGCTTCACAGCACTGCACTCAGCCCTCTGTGCCACCAGGGAGGCCCTCCCTCCCTTCTTGCTTGCCAAATTCCTAAAGAGTAAAGGTTTTGTGCCGGAGTCCAGCTCTGACTGGGGCCGGGTTTCCATAAGAACTAGATGGCCTTGGCTAAGTGGAGGAAATGAGGGGAGGGGGGATGAGGTAGATGAGGTAGTGAGGAGACACTGACACTTGATCAGGGTGCAGACATCTCCCACTGAGGGTCTCAGTGGATCTTTATTTATTTGTTATTGTAATGATCAAATTGTTATTTGATCATTACATCATGCAATCATGATTGGTTTTATTTTTACATTGTTTCAGAAATTATTAATGATCGTTAACAGTGCACAGTCCTACATTTTTAAATTTTCCTAGTCTGTGATTAACTTGGTTTACTTGGTTACATTAACTTGGTTACATTATTTCCGTAGGTGATGTATGTTATTCAGAAAATGGAAACAGGTGCTATACACAAAGTGATTTATGCAGTCAAGCTAGGTAACTAAAACAAAGCTAAGCAGGTATTGTAACATCAAGGGTGGATTCCTATTTTCTATATAGAACCAAGAGGTCCCGGTACCATGGGAATAGTATGTGGTGTGTTTCGCCTCCCGGGGTGCCTCAGGGCCTTCTCTTATGGGGACTTCTACCAGGCTCAGTTCCATCAATTCTATCAAATGTGCTTTGTTAGAGAACTCAATGTCACTCGTGGTAACTGAATTACAAATTAGAGGACATGGACAATTATTGGAAACTGTTTCATTATCAATCATGTTGGAAGGTACAGTTTTTCAAACTACTGAGGCGTGCATTACCGAAACTGGCATTGATGCCAACACTCATTGGGTTAGTCTAAAACTTATAGGGGCCTCCCCGGTGGCGCAGCGGTTGAGCGCTGGGTTGCGAAGCTGCCCACGGCCTCTGCGGCACCGGTTCGATCCCCGGCTGCTCCCCGGCCACCGGAGGAGGATCCCACATGGTGCGCAGACCTCTCCTGCCACCCGCTGCTCCCCTCAGCAGTGTGCTTTGGTCCTTCTGCCTGCTCTGCTCCCCACTCTGGCTCTGGTGGATTCTCTCACCCTCCCGCGCTTCTGACTGTACCCAGTGCATGTATGAACAGAACAAACAAATAAAATAAATAATAAATAAAAAAAAACATGCCTCTATAAAAAAAAATAAAATAAAACTTATAGAAAATGTCCATGGCTTCAATAACTGCCACAAACAAATGAAAGGAAGTAGCAGGAGCCAGCTATGGAGCTTTTTGACTTTTCAGAAATTTCCCCCATCCCCGGTCCTTGTCAGACAGCATGAGTAGTGTGGCCCGCACCAGTTTTGTTCAGTGGTCAATACAGATTAGAGTCCAAGATGAATTTCTTGCCATCCCTGTTGAACTTTTTTTTCTCCTACCCCAGCTCTGTACAACATGGACAATAAATTCTTAGGTTTTTTTCCTAATCTGTGAGGATTTCCTGGGATTCATGGTGAAATTATATAAGTGAATAGAGACTCCAATATCTTCAGCCCTCTGTGGTTTTGCACTGTCCTGCCAGCCACTCCCATCTCATCAATTTACAGTTCTCTTTACCCTTATTATGTCTATCCCAGGTAAAGGAGCCTTCCCTTCTTCTGTCACTGCATACATGATCTCTCAAAGATTTTGTTCCAGTTGATTGCCCTGTCATCTCTCCCTGTTAATAGTTTCAAAAAGTTGTGATTGAGCCCTGCTAAGTTCAAATGTTTTTATAATATTTGTAGTGATGCTCCTTTCAGATCTTTATAATCTAAATTAGGAGCTACGGAAATGATAGCTATCTCTAAGCATAAATATCCTTATAGTGATTTTCAAAGTAAAAGGAAAATCTAAGGACATACTTTCATACCATTCTTATTTCCCAATGATATTGTCAGTAGAACATTAATTAATAGTATGATTTTGTAAGACTGATACAATCTCAATTAATGAGAAATTTTCACCAGTTTTTAGAAATTGAAAAGTGAGTAATAGACTACTGATAAAGCAAGGCAAGGAAGCCACAGCCTCTACACATGTGGTAGATGCTGAAAAAGAAGCTGAGCTGCTTTTGGAACCACAGAGACTCTGGGCTGGAGACAGCAGGTACATCAGCAGGAAAGGGGTGGAATGGAGGCAGAAATCCTAAGTACTAACTGAAGGCTTGAATGTCATTTACATAACAGTATATTATGCATTCACACTTCCCACCCTGCCTTTATTTAGAGATTGCAGGGCAGCCCAATTTGCCTACCATAAGAAAAAAAAAAATGGGATTCCTTTCTGATATATTATATAATCTCTGGAGAAAAAGTGAACAGTTAGTATGGTTGTATTTGACTGCAGAACAGCCTTCCTTATTCTGATATTTGGACAACCTCTGTTATATAGGTTGGTTCCACTCATGATCACTGAACAGAAAAATCTCTGTGTCATCCAGCCTTTCACATTATTAAAAGAGAAAAAAAAAATAGAATATTTGCTTGCTACTTATTATATGCTCAGATTTTCTAAGGTAAAATCCCATGAAAAAACAAAATGTTTATCAGACATAGGAAAGAAGCCAAAAATTAAATGTAAAAAATTCCAATATTAGAAAAAGTTGTTTTAAAAATAAAAATATATGAGTAGCCAGATACATATTTAATTTAAAACTCAAATTTTAGAAAGATGTCTTAAAAAGTTTGGATTTGTAGTGTAAAGGTTTATATAAAAATGGAATAATGTGGGCCTCCCCGGTGGCGCAGCGGTTGAGCGCTGGGTTGCGAAGCTGCCCGCGGCCTCTGCGGCGCCAGTTCGATCCCCGGCTGCTCCCCAGCCACCAGAGGAGGGTCTCGCATGGCGCGCAGACCTCTCCTGCCACCCGCTGCTCCCCTCAGCAGTGTACTTCGGTCCTTCTGCCTGCTCTGCTCCCCGCTCTGGCTCTGGTGAATTCTCTCACCCTCCCGCGCTTCTGACTGTACCCAGTGCATGTATAAACAAAATAAATAAATAAATAAATAAATAAAACATGCCTCTATTTAAAAAAAAAAATAAAAAATAAAAATGGAATAATGTAAGAAGAAATGGCTATGAAAATATTAAAACATGATTTCCCAAATTAAAACATTATAAAATTCTTGGAAGGTAGATGTGTGAAATATTCTAAAATATATAGAAATATTAAAAATCACTTCAGATACATGTAAAAATGAGAGAGAGATTCAATTCAGGTAATCCAAAATACCAATAAATCAAATGCATGTGAAATCATTTTGGTTTCAGGTTGCTTGTTTCCTATACTGTGTTTCCCATTGAAAAATATATTTTTCCATTAAAGGAACTACCACATCACACACATATACATACATAGACACTTATGTCTCTATACACACGTAACACACATGCAAACATATACGCTTTATACTTAAATATATTAAAGTAGCTAGCAGCATTTACAGAAAAAACAGTGTATTCAATTGCCTCTGTAGACTCCTACATAGAGATGTAGACACAACTATATTTGTCTAATTATTAAAGCCCTGCTGTAATATTTTTTAACATTTTAGTATATTACTTTGATCAACACATTAAACAAAATACAATTTGCTACTTACATTCTGGCACAAGCTCCTTATCCCTCCACCACCCAATAACATTTTGTGGATCAAACTATAATAAACACTGTTAAGTATCATCTTTGCACAGATTTGCCAATCTTCTGATTACATTTGATTCTAGTATCTCAGTTTATGTCATAGAGTTCTGCTTCAAAATTTCAATCACATATTTAGAATTTCACTTGCCACCTCTATGAACACTAAGCAGTCTGTAGTAAAGGCAGCTTAAAATGAGGACAGGATTTTGTTTTTTTTTTTAATGAGTCCTCCAGCCTTACTTTAGAAAGGAACTCACTCTGTTTCATGGGCTCTACATGGAGTAGTGTGTCGGGGGAGCAAAGAAAAAAAATAAGCCAGGTACTTCTGATCTTGAGGAACACTCACCTATTATCTTTTTTTCCCCTTTTTTTAAAGATTTATTTATGCAAGAGCTGGGGTACAGGCCAGATGTGCGGGAGGGTGAGAAGATTCTCCAGAGACGGAGCGGGGGACAGAACAGGCAGACTGATGAAATACACTGCTGAGGGGAGCAGCAGGCGAGACCAGAGAGGTCTGCTGTGCCATATGGGTATCTCACTGGCCAGCTGGATGGAACCCGCACTGCAGAGGCTGCAGATAGCTTCACAGTGCTGCTCTCAACGGCCTGTGCCACCGGGGAGGCCCTCACCTATTATCTTGAGGAAAAAAAAAAAAAAAAAAACTCAGAAGGCATCAGTGGGAAAAGTTGGGCTACCTCCTACTAGGAACACGACTCATTCATTTGTTCATTCATTCATTCTCTCTCTCTCTCTCTCTCCCTCCCTCTCCCCCCCTTCCCTCTCTCATCTCTCTTATGACTCTCCTCTCTCTCCCTCCTCCTCTCTCTCTCCCCTCCCCTTCACATTTCCTGGGTCCTTTCATTTACCATCTGAAGCAGCCAACATTACTTGACATAGTCCTAATTTATTTCTAGAGGAAATATCTGGGTTGTGTTTGTGATGCTCATTACAGGATGAGGGATTTGAAATCACAGCTTGGAATCCTAAAACCAATAGCAGAGCCCCAAAGACCATATTATTCTTATCACCTACCCATTTGAAAAATGTTTCACTCCTACCAGAATTTATCTTATTTATTATTGTATTAAATCTCATGGGGCCACATTTTAATCATTTTTAAATAAGGTTATAAGGCTATCCATTTCATATGTTTTAGAAGAATTAAATATGGAAAGTATGTGGCACAAAGTCTGGTATAGAGTGTCTGATAAATAATCTGATCGTTATGTTCGTAATTCCAGCATTTACAGGCATGGTAAAGGTGAGTTCCTTTCCTGTAGGTGCAAACAATCAACATAATAGTTTGCTAGAAAAATCACTTTATAAAACATCAGGACAAGTAAGTTCATATTCTATTTGTATAACAATGTGACCTAAAGAAAGCCATTTACCATTTTAGGTTTCAGTTCTCATCTGAAAAAGAGATGAGAGATAGGGTATGATTTCTAATATGTTTTCTAAATTCTAAATTAAATAATTTTATTGTGTTTCAATATTGTTTCTATTTGATAACACAGTTTTTTCCTTATCACTAAGAACTGCAATGAATTTTTCCCTCTTGATAAATCTAAGTAATAGGAGTTTCACACCAACAAGCCATCCAAGTTAGTAGTTCACTACAAAACCTGACATTAGTGTCAGGTTGTTTCCGAAGAACTGATAGTCATTTAACCCAGGAAAGTAAGGCCAAAGTAAGAGACCTGGCAGCCAATAAAGAAAGTCACCCTAACAGGCAGTTTCAATAAAAGCATGTGCCTCACAGGGAGCAGAATAATTGAGTCTAACCTTGTTTCTTTCTCAATCTCTACTAACAGTGACTATTCCAAGAGAGAGTGAGTGTGGTGAAATGTTCTCTATTCTACATGATAGAGAGAAAAAGAGTGTTTGGAAGAAGAGATGCTTTTTATTCCTTATCAGAATGATGGTAAATCCACCTGAACTAGCACAGTACGATTTTGTTTGTTTAATTTTCCAGTGAAAGTGATCTTAATGTAATGGAAGTGTAAAATGCCTGCAGTGATCCCGGAACTTCATGGACTCATAAACATTGGATGAAGTGCATAAAATGCCACTGTTCATACGATTGTTAAAATATCTGTCCAGATTGGACAGCATACTTTGATAGGTATTTGAGAGACAAATAGGAATGTTTAGTCCTCGTTTGGATGTAGGTATCTGGGGCCTGGAAAATGAGTCTTGGCTGTCAGTGTACATAGGGTGGTCATCATATGTTACCACACATGTTATCACATATTAAAATAGGACTTGATGAGTTTAGCTAGAGTGAGCATATGCAGGAAGAGATAAAGGCCTAGATGGGAACTCTGAGGACAATTAGCTTGATAATTACTATTAAATAAAAGGAGGAATTCCAGGAGAATAGAGTATGGGTATTTGGTGTTTACATAATAAGTCCACGGTTCTCTGATGTGAACTTTGACTTCTGGAAACCATGCAAGTGGAGGATCTAAAATGTTTAAAGAATTTCCACCTTGGGAATATTAGAGGTGAAATAGTTTTACTAAAGTAGTGGGAATAAAAATTGAATGTGCAGTATATTAATTTATTAATTTGTTATTCATTTCAAAGAATATTAATTTAGGAACTCTTATCTACTAATGATCTTCAAGATTTGGGGGGCTCATGAGCTCACGAGAATTTCTGACAATCTCATGTATAATCTAGTGGTAAAAACAGTGAATAAAGAAAAATGAATAAGAAAAAATAGTGTCAGTTAAATGCTATTGGAAAAAAAACTAACAAAATTAATGGGAGTTTTTATGGAGAAGTTGCAATTTCAGCATGATTGTAATAGTTTCCATTCCTCCAAAAATCTACCAAAATTTAGTGACTTAAAACAACACAAATGTAATGCCTTTCCATTGTCACATCAGAAGTTTGATGCAGGACTCAATGGGATTGAATCTTCATGGCAGGATTGCATTACTCTGAGAGGGCTCTAGGGAGAGATTCATTTATTTGCTTTCCCATCTTGTGTAGACCACTCATTATTTTTGGTAATTGGTCCTCTTACAGAGGTATCTCAATACAAGAGGGAGGTACCATGTTCCCTACCACCACTTATATACATCCACCTTGAACTAGATACTGGGAATTAGATACTGAGTCACCAGGTAAAACTATAGAACAAGGAAGGCAGTAGAATTAAAGGGGATTCCTGTTGTCCCTGTGGCCTGACTTGGGTCCTGGTACTGGGGGAAAGAGATGGAAGGAGACTCGAGTAAACTATTACAATGAAAATGACATTTCCCTGAAAATCTAAAGGAGGTGCTGGGACAATCTTGCAAATTTCTGACAGAAACACAAGCCAAAACAAGCACAAAAACTCTGAAGAGAACATTCTTGTATATTCAAGAAACAAGGCAACCAGGACAATTAGGGTTAGGTAAGAGAAGGTATTTTGTGTAGGTTTCAGACATTGATAATAATGCTGATTATTAGAAATGCCTGGGGTTACTCATCTGGGTGAATTCTCACAGACTGTTTCCCTTTTTAAGCCATTACCACTGCTTAAAAATACAGTGCACAGATACACTTAGCAATAACCATCATGAAACTTTGAAAGAAAAAGTTTATTACTTGGGAAACCTGAAAATTAACACCTAACACCTGGACCATCGTGAGGTAGGAGAGGAAAAAATAAAGATAGGGACCTGGGATCTTGCTTTTATTTGAGCTGAGAATTGGGGGGGGGGGTTCCTAGAATTTCTCAGCCTCATTTATTTTGGTGAATTTAAAGCATAAGCATGGGAATTTTAAACATAAGAACAGGCAAAAGAAAAGAAAAAGGGGAGAAAATCAGTCTCAACTCATTGGTTGTTCAAATTAACAGGGATTTGTAAACAAAGGAGCCTCATTTGGTTGGGGGGTTTCGTAGCATGCTTAAGGTTAGACACAGTAATTCCTGAGTCTTTGTGTATGTGTAAGCTATTCTGACAGGAGCAGACATTTCTTATAATAATTATTGCCTCTATACAAATACGGTTCTGTCACCTTCCAAATCCTTACCTTGCATCTGAACTGCTTCCTAATTAAAATCAGTTGAAAACCATAATAAATACAATGCCAGTGCAAGCCAAGGATTATTATTTGCCCTAATTATCTGCAAAACCTAAACCTTATTCTGATGGTTTGTTTATAGGAACACTGCTGTAAACAATTGTCTTAGCCCACATTTTCTGAAAATATAGCCAGAGGAACAGCTTATAGAAAAGGCTTTTTTCCTTCGTGATGGGGGAGGGGTGAGGGGTTTAGAAGGATTGCTATAATACCAGGGCAACAAGAATGTGGGAGCAAATATGAGGGATGCTCTTTTGAAAGAAACAAGTGTAGTTCATGAGTAATCATGCCGGCCACACATTCATTAGGGGCCACTCTGGAAAGGATGTAGGCAATTATTGTGTCTGGAATTGTCCATCAGAGCAGGGGAGAACAAGGGTCAAGCTATTTACCTGGTCACTGCTTCTTGTCAACTGTCTTTCATTGTTCAAAGTTTATCCCATGAGCTTTAGCATTCTTGCACTTCTGGTCTGTATTAAGTTGTCTTGCCAAATAGTCACTGGGTAAACTAGAGCCTGCATGATTCTCTTCTCTGAACTGTCTATAAGCCAGAAAGTGACACCTCACCAGAACCCAGTTCTATCTCAGACTTCCAGGCTTCAGAACAGTGAGAACATAAAGTTTAATTATTTAAGCTACACAGTCTATGGTATTTTGTTATGGCAGCCTAAGGTGACTGACAAAGCATTCCAGTCAACTTGAAAATTTACCATACCAGGGATGAAACTTTATTCCATTGTTTATGCCCCATCTTTGATAAAAGTTTATATTCCTGCTTCATGTATAGTTCTTCAAACCTGTTGATGAGAAATTTTTGCCTTCATCTGCTGGAAAAGCTGTGTGGCCCAGTTAATTACAAGAGATCTGACAACATTTTAAATGAAAGGTTTATTCAGTTAGGCAGGTATACATCCTGACAATTAGTAACATAAATCCCCAACGTTAAAATGTCAGGGTTAGATTGCTATCTGCTTCTTGTATAATATGCTACAAAAGAGCTTTAATTAAAAAAAAAAGTTTACTGTTCTTCCATTTTAAAATATTTCATAAAAATATTTTAAATATATAAAGCAGTGGCTAGAAAAATAAACTAAAACCTGATATTTGAATCGTCTGGCTTCAAAAACTTTCAATTAATGGCTATTCTTATTTTACCTATACTCTCATCCACTCCCCTCTAGCCTGTTGCATCTATAAAAAAATCACCTATGTTATGTTGCTAAAAGATTGTTTTCTCTTTAAAAATATAAACACAATATCATTACCACACTTTAAAAGATTAGCAAAACATGTTGAAATGTTTTATAATTATCTTATATCAAGTCAATATATACATTTTTAAATGTATGGCTTTAGCAATTAAATATAGTGATATATAAATCATGAAAAATAATTTTATTTGCTTTTCATTCTTTTGTAATTTTCATTTCATCTTACATGCAAATGAGATAGTTTCCATGTACACTAAAATTTTTCATATTTTCAGAATATATGCTCATTTGTATTTGATTATTGAAAATTTATGTTATTTAATGTTTCACTTGTAATTGAGAAAGTTATAAGTTTTTCTATTAAAGTATTAAATATATAGCATTTTAGTCTTTGGGTAATGTTATCTGCATCAAATAGTAGGCAAACACACACACTCTCTCTCTCTCTCTCTTTCTCTCGCTCACTCTCTCGCTCCCTTTACATTCACTGTAGCCACCTTTAAATGCTGGTCATATCTATTATACATAGAGAAAAATGAGGAATGGGGCCTCCCCAGTGGCGCAGCGGTTGAACGCTGGGTTGAGAAGTTGCCCGCAGCCTCTGCGGCGCTGGTTCGATCCCCAGCTGCTCCCTGGCCACCAGAGGAGGGTCCCACATGGCGCTTAGACCTCTCCTGCCTCCTGCTGCTCCCCTCAGCAGTGTACTTCGGTCCTTCTGCCTGCTCTGCTCCCCGCTCTGGCTCTGGTGAAATTCTCACCCTCCCGCACTTCTGACTGTACCCAGTGCATGCATAAATAAATAAATAAATATTTAAAAAAAAAAAAAAGAAGAAAAATGAGGAATGACTATATGATGCTTAATCAACACAGATCTGTATTAAAAATGGACAAATATTATTTCATTTCTTAATATAAAGTGTTTTTGAATGAGATCTTAGAGAACACTTATAGCACAAACACATAAAATGTGGAAATCAGTAACAAAATTACTAACTACTAAGGAACAATATTAACAAAACAAAACAAAAGACAGAACTATATTTCCCATCTAGTGTTCTTAAAATTTGGATCATAGAGTAGAAATTCCACATGGAGATATAACTAAAAATATTTCCCTTTCTAGAAAATTACATTAATTCTGCCTATAAAAATAAGAAATATGTGAAGATGGATAAATAGATATACATGCTGTCAATGAATTTTATGGTTGAAGTATTTGAGAAGAGAAAACCAAATAATTATAATTATATGGGTATGGAGAGCTCTGGGTAAAACTACATAAGTCTTCTGATCACTGTATCTTCAAAAGTAGTGGCTAAGTGCAGTTGGAAGTTGAGTGAACTAGTATAACACATTGCTTTGTGAATGGATGATGAGCAGGTACTTTTTAAAATGTCTATAGTCTCAGAGTAGACGTAGAATTAGCTATATATTTAACCATGTATTTGTCTATTACATATGGTCCTAGTGAGCACACTCAAAAATTAGCTCTTCCCAGAAACAATTTAAACGTGCCCTCACATACCCTTTTAGAAAATGATTGTGATTCCAGCGACCTATGTGTCTTTTTTTATGTGTATCTTTCAAAAATACTTTTGTTTCACTAAGAAATACAATCCACTTTGTTCAATAATTATTTTTACTTCTCTAATCTATGACAGATACTAAATTAGGTGTATTAGTTTCAGTTGCAATATATGAAAGTCGCATTAGATAAAAAATAAAGGTTAAGCTGATTCTCATCCCATTTTATGCTATAATTTCTTTTTTATTTTAAACTGATCTCCCTTTGAGTAATGGTGAAACACTTTGAAAATAGTTTTTTCCAAAGCTTCTGTACAGTCCCTCTCATCACATCCTCTTAATGGGTGGGTGTTTTTCATGAACAGACATAAAGACTATAGAATTAGTTTCTCTATGGATGTTATCAGTGTCTTGTAGTAAATATGTGTGTGATTTGTGGTAACGCCTGAAAAATGCATTTTGTATATCAGTTTTGCAGTATGGCCATTTTTAATATGTGACAGCTAAATACATGCTTATACCACACATATTTATAATCTGCATTCGTACTTAGAAACTAAAGTGTTGTCTTAAAAGCCTGGAATCATTCAGCTTTTAAAAAATCTTTAAACAAATTTCTCTATGTATTAAATTTAATTACCTATGATTCATTTTTGACAGACTGTGTACTTAAACCAATGTCTGGGGGTTATTTTCTTTTAATTATTGGCATTCCCAAGCCTCCTATTACTCACCCTGTACAAAATTTTGCTTAATATTACTGACAGATTTTTATATTAATTAAAAATTCTGTTATGCTGACAACATGGTCACAATGTAGTGGGTACATCCATCTCCTCAATCTACATACAAAGGTGAAAAAATGAAGCAACTGGTGAAAGTGAAGGTGGATTTAAAATAAATGATTATCATTTAAAATATAAATAGACAATATGACTATTATGGTCCAAATAATTGTTGTTTCATTATATAAATAAATGAATATTTCTTTCTCAAATATATATGCATAACTATAAGGAAGTTATAATCAGTATAGATAACTTTCAAAGCAAAATATATATTCGTGGATATATTTCAGAGCAGAAACACATTTATAAAAGTGGAGACCATGTTTGGCAGTAATTTCATTTTATCAATAAATACAACAAAATAATACCTTACTTACATGTTTATTTTATTCTATGTGCCAGGCAGTGTTCTAACACATAGTAGTCATTTAATCTTTGCAACAATTTTATAAAGTAGATAATATGAGTGACCCCAGTTTAGAAAGGAGACAACTATGGCATCAAAATGTTATCAGAAAGAACTAAAAGCTGCATAATATTTAATGGAAGTAAGGATATGTATATAAAGCCACAGATAAACATGTATTGACAGTGTAATAAAATGCAATTGCATTTTAAATTTTCAGGTTATCAGATTGACATTTCATCTATTTTTTTCCTGTGCATTACAGTGAACTTAGTGGATGTAGTTATTTTAAGCATATTCTGTATTGAACATCATCATAGTTGCATCTATTTCCTTGATAAAAACAAAATTATAAATGGAAAATATAAAAATTAAATGTATAGTTTCAAATTTTATTTATTTATTTATTTATTTATTTTACTTTTTATTTAGAAAATAAAAAGTGCCTTGGGGATAATTCTCAGTGCTATGACCCCTACTATGGCCTGAGTTGGATGCCCTGGCAGGGAGCTAACCCACATGGCTCAGCAGACCTCTCCTGTCTTGTCAGCTGCTCCTCTCAGCAGTGTATTCAGTAAATCTGCCTGTTCTGCTCCCCACTTTATCTCTGGTGAATCCTCACCTCCTGCACCCCTGGCCTACACCTCAGTTCTTCTATGCAAACATTTAAAAAGAATAAAAATTCATAAAAGGGCACTACAAAGTATAAAGGGAAACCTCGTTCTTCACTAACATTAATAAATGATGCAACTATATTACAGTGTCAACTATTTGATATTTGCATTAGCATAATACTCAGAGCTTATTTATATATTGCCAGTTATAAATTAACTCACATTTGTGTGTGTGTGTGTGTGTGTAGTTCTATATAATTTTATCACATGTGTACACTTGGGTACTTAGCATTAATATCAAGATACTCAAATATACCATTCCCAGCCATATTGCTTCCCCAGAATCTACCCAGTAGTACAGTCCTATTCCATATGCATCCTCTCTCCTCCCATTATTCTATGCTTTGTTTTGTTCTGATACTTATTTCCCCCAAACTCCTCTCTGCATGTTACAGGTTTCACCTTGGGGCAGATGTAGAAAGGATAAGGGAGGAAGTTTCCATTCTCTTTATCAAGGATATGAGCCAGTTTCTCACTAAGACATTCCTTTGATTTTCTCCTAGTCTGTGATGCACTCCCTGTTTGTTATGCACTGTATAAAAATTATTTACTTTAGTTCATTATGCTGATTTTGATATTGAGAAGGCTTTTATTTTTTGCCAAACTATTCTCTCAGTAAAAAATCAAAAATGAACCCTTTTGTATTCTCTCATGCTATCTATTCACTGATCTGTTGAGAGAGAAAAAGATACAAGCTAACTGAATATGGAAGAGGAAATGAAAAGGGAATTCAAAAGAAAATAATCAGTTAATACGGCAGATACTTTCCCGCTGAAAATCACTGCCTGGTTATCAGCCAGTGAAGTAGTCTAAAGAGAATAGAGATTAATTTTGTGCAGTAGAATTGTTGTGAGAGTGAAATGAAGACTGATACCAAAGTATATGATTATTTTTAAAATTGTCTAGAGGATTAATTTCAAATAGAAGGTGGTATTTGGAATTTCAAACTCATGCTTGGTTGAAAGTGTAATTTCAAATCAAGAAGGACAAAGTATGTTTGCTATCAGATAAGGGTTTTGCCCTGTGTTTGTTTGTTTTTTTCCCCCAGGCTCCCTGCCCTGTGCTTTTAACTTGCTGCCTCAAATATGAAAACATGGTGCAATTGAGACCTTAAGCCCTCCAGCCCTTTTATTTCTTTACCTTTTTGCAACCTGCTCTGGAAATAAAAGATGTGCATGGCTTAATATAAAAAGTCTTATTGGGTAGGTTAGGGGTAGACAGCACAAAGCTATAGTAAAAAGAAAATGCATGATGAGATAAAGAATGTTGGAGGTTTACCTCAAAGTGTGAAATTATAGGAGGGAAGGGCATAGTAGTCTGTCATTCCAAATGCTATTTTCACTTTGCCTAGTCATGAGAAAATTACAAAATTAATTCATAGCTTTCAAGGCAAAATTAATTTAACATATGCATCTATGTTTTCAGCTATTTTTTTTTGTATCTGAGTTTATGAACATGGTCATGACACATATAGTGACAAAGATAGAGAAGAATATATAGAATCTCACATAAACTTTGGACATGACACTGCTATTAAGAATTCTGTCATCTAGACACAGATATCCTCATGCATTCGTGTTTGTTCATTAATTGAAGCCAATTTGCCTTTTAGTTTCTAATAACATTCCAGCTTCTACCAAATAGTTTAAATCTACTTGAAAGCTAAACCTATGATTAGATGCCATAAAAATGTTGTTTGTGACAGCTTTATTATGATAAAAATATTTCCAAACTTAATACAAATTTAAAAAGGATGACACTTTTGAAGTTAATATAAAAGCATAAAATCATGTGAGAAAAACATAAAATTGGAACTAAAAGTATTACTTATGTTTTTCTTTCTGATATGCATCTAACCTACCCCAAATGTTTCCTATAACAAACATTTAAATCATGCATATTTGTGAAAATATGTCAGATCTAGAAAAAGTTTTCCAGGAGAATTCTTACGCATTGGATGTAGGTGGATCGTCTATTTACTTAGGTTTCTCTCTGAATCAGGTCCTATAGTGCTTGTTTTTTTGTTTGTTTGTTTTTTTGTTTGTTTTTTTAATTCTACATTTAGTTTTTAAAATCCCCAAAATACAAAGGTAAGGTCTCTGGCCCTCACCACTGAAATACCATGATGGAACACAAATAGAATAACTATTATGGACACTCCCATAATAGGGGTGAATGGAGACATCTCACAAGCATGCAGATTGATAATAATTCAGAAACAATGTTGGGGGGGTTGCCATCTGAGTAGTTTTGTCATCACATTATTGGATGTTGCCCTTCAGGTATTTAAGTGTCCAATGTTGCCTTTTAACTTTGTGTTGACTGTCCCTTTTAGTCCAAGCTGAAATAATTCTTCATAAAGAATTGTTATGGATTGTGATGAATCAATTGGTAATTTACTTTAATGAACCATATTAAATTTTTTCTCTAACATGAAAACTTCTCTGCCTTGGGCTACTTGTAAAACTAGTCAATGGTACCTTTCTTAGGATTATCAGAAGCTCTGAAATTTAATAAAAACTCTGAGGCACACCTATAAAACTGTAGATTTTTTGTCTAGTTGAACTCATTTATGAGACACCTTTATGTGCTGAGTTTAATTTTTGTTCTGTAGCTCTTTTTTTACTGGAAAATATTGAGTATTTTGGAATGAGAAGTGATTAAAATTCAAAGTCAGAAACCTCTGTTACCTTTGTATTCTCTTCACTCTTGTTTGAGTACGATAAATTCTTTATTTCAACCTCTGTCTCTCCTCTCTTATTTCACTGTGGTAAGTCAAATGAAGCAAGGTGATACCTCTGTCACTTTGCCTGGTATATATGTAACAGTGAACACATTAATATTTCACCTTAATATGGCTTATCTCTCAATTAATGAGCCAAAATTAATATGCTATTATACATTAAAAGTTACATGGATTTAAAATCAAATTTAGTAGTATAATTTCCTCTATGTGTTTATCAGATGTTTACGTATGTAAGCAAAAAAAATTAGGTGGAGCAAGTCTGAATATGTCTTTATAATCTTATTTGATTTATAGTTTTTCTGAGTACAGAATTTTAAGTTAGTGATCATTTTCACTTATAATTTTGAAGACACTGCACATTGTCTTTTAGACTGGGGTGGCTGTGAACACGTTTTAGCCATTACTATCCCTAACCTTTTGAGTGACCTGTTCAGATCCCTAATCTTTTTTAAGTAACCCAAATTTCTCTTCATATTATTTTTTTCTTTTCAAATCTTCCTTTTATAGCCAATTATCTAAATTTGTAGAATGTGTCTTGATTAGGGGTATATGTGTGTGATGCATGTACATGTGCATGTGTGACTATATATATGAATTTACTAGAGCTCAAATTATTCCTTTCATTTTGCTTTAATAAATTTTCTAAGGATACAGTATAGAAGACAGAGCCTCACTAGTTTCAATGTAATTGTTATTGACAGATAAAAAGGAAGATCTGAAAGTAATGGGAGACATTATTGGAAAGAGCATTCATAGATTACACTTCTGCCATTATGTGTCACTGAAAATGTATATTTGTATATTTTGTATATTACATATAAAAAGATATTAATTATAATACTGCCTCTCGTACAAATTACATGGGAAATTATAATATTAGGTATTATGACAATTTTAGGAGTTTACTTGTCTTAAAAATAAATGTTTTTTCTCCTCAGTAATGAAGAAATGACATTTAGTTGAACACACTGGCATGAAGAATCTATGTATTGCGCACGTGTGTGTGTGTGTGTGTGTGTCTTTGATTGAAGTACCAGGGAGCAAGTCACATTTATAATGGAACTGACCTTCTATGTCTTTTGAGGATACTTTCCTATTTTCACCTTTTTTGATGCTTTTAAAAAATTGCATTGGACCTCCCCTGGTGGCGCAGCGGTTGAGCGCTGGGATCGTTTCCCGGCCGCTGGCTAGGGTCCCACCAAAAAAAAAAAAAAAAAGCCTTAGAAAAAAAAGATTTTATTTGAATTTTATTTTGTGAAAATCTGTGTTGCTTTTTCAACAATGAAGTAATATTTATTGTTTCAGAACTAGTCAATAAATTATTGTTTTCCTTTTATAAAATTAAAGATTAAAGTAACAATGATTTTAATCAATTCTCTACTCGGTAATTTTATGAATATTAGGAATAGGAGACTTTTTGATAACACACTTCATAATATTTTCTGGGATTCACTGTTCAAGAATCCAACAAAGCCATACCTTATCTGTAACTCCTTATTTTTGTGGCTCTTAACTTTGACAGTTGTCTTCATCACTTTTTGTACCTCAATTCTTGCCTCCAGCAGATTCCACTCTGGTCTAGGAGATCTAAGGAGAGCGAGGCAGTCATCCGCACAGATAGACTCTGCCTCAGCAAAGAATGTGATATTAACAGCTTACCTGCCTCCTCTTTCACTGTCCCATGTAAAATCAACAACCTCTAGTTAATGGTCATTGAATTCATTGGATTCAACCTGAGAGAATTAAAAGTACAAATGGATTCACTTCTCTTACTGTGGTAACTGAGGAGAAAATCATTTATCTTTCCACAATTTCTTCTGAATGCTATGTCAAAACTAACAGAGACCACATTCCAGTTACTAGGTAATTTCTCTTCCAATTCTTCTTCCAAGTATTACATGTTTTATTCCCTATTTTTTTACATTATATATCAACTATGTTGTTTAAAATCCTTGACATTTTTCACTATATTCTTCCATGTATTTAGAATTTCATCTTTTTTTCCCATTTTCCATGTTGAAGATGTCATTTTCCAATTGAATGATTCAAATTCTCCCCTTTACTCTCCCAACCAATGTGATAAATTATGCTTTTGTGAAACACTTATCTCTTCTCCATTGTGGGATATAATCACACACTGATTCTGAGAATATATGCTGCGTTTTAGACCAATAAAATAATCAGTATTTTCCAAAAGGAAAATATAAAAGAAATGATAAACGTCTGAGGCTTTCCAGTTTTCCAATAGTAGATAATAAGGATTGCCCCTAAGTAAAGTAATCACATCAGAGACATTTGGTTTCAATGTGATCCTATTTTCTGCCTCACCTCCCAACTTCACTTAAATGCACTTGGCACTTTCAGTGTGCATAATGATATCCTGTGCTGCTTACCTCACTGTGCACATTCTGCTCATAAACTGTTCTGAGCTAATAACTAGAAAAATTAGATTAAAAAGAATGGTAAATACCATTGTACCCAAGCTTTATCCCTCCCAATCATTTATATTTTGACGAAGTTGTCAAAGTTAATAAAGATGCAATGGTTATGCATGTTATTTTTCATTGCAAATTAATATTCATAACCGTTGAATGAAAAAAATATATATATATTTGGATCCACACTAGAAATAATGCTATTCAAGTATGTGTATCTAAAATAATAAAAAGAAAGGAAAACATTTTTTATGTTCTTTACAAATGTTCTATATTTACTATAGGATTAGCCCTAGTAATTAAATTTTGAATTTTAACAATAAAAAATGGCAAATATAGTCACCACCTATGTGATTTTTCTTGTT
The DNA here is from genome assembly GCF_964194135.1 of Talpa europaea. Classification (NCBI taxonomy): domain Eukaryota; kingdom Metazoa; phylum Chordata; class Mammalia; order Eulipotyphla; family Talpidae; genus Talpa; species Talpa europaea. The sequence goes on from NC_140072.1 coordinate 124,101,603, forward strand.
TGTGCCAAAAAAAGAAAACCACTGTTTTAAAACAACTGAATATTGTTCTGTATAATACTCTAAATAAGACCCTTGCTTGCAATATAGATTTCTTCCTGTTTCGGGAAACTTCACACATGGACTTTTTCACCAACCTAGGTACATAGGAGAATATTGGTTGTAATAATCCTGCTGTTTTGAGTCTTGTGAGCAGTTTACTTGGAATAAGAGGTTCTAAATTTTTGTTTTAAAAACATTTCAGTTATTTAATTGAATCGTTTTGTTGATTAAAAATAAAACTGAACAGGTACTCCCCTTGTGGCACAGTGGTTGAGCCCTGGGCTGAGAAGCTGCCCACAGCCTCTGCAGCGCTGGTTCGATCACTGGCTGCAGGCAAGGGTCCCACATGGCGCGCAGACCTCTACTGCCTTCCTGCCACGCCCGCTGCTCCCCTCAGCAGTGTACTTCAGTCCTTCTGCCTGTTCTGTTCCCCGCTCTGGCTCTGGTGAATTCTCTCATCTTCCCGAGCTCTGACTGTACCCAGTGCTTATATAAATAAATAAATACATGTATAAAAAAATAAAATAAAAGTGAACAATTCCTGCTTCTCCTAAAATTTAGTGAAACATAGTCATAAAACTAAATTCTCCTTCAATTCTTTTGTAATGAGGCTCCACTATAAACAGGATACTAATCCAGCACAGAATGGTTTATGTACCTTGGCTTCTGGAAGATCTAGCAAATAAGAATGCAAAAAGGTTTTGTAAAGTTTGCTGAGCAGTCATTATATTTCCAAAGAGCAGAGATTAGAACATGCGTGTATCTTATGTTAAATTCCCCAAATCCAACATGCACCATTATTTTATTTAATATTAAGCACCAGAAGATCAAAAAAAAATAAAATAAGAAACTAAGAATTAGTGTAATTTTGTACTTCACTCTAAAAATGATAACAGAAAATATTGCAGAGTCTTAGCCATGTCTAGCTTGCAAAAAGGAGGGACAACAGTATAAAAAATGCTCTTGAGTAATTCAACCAGATTTGAGGTTTAAATTTATATTGTAAATATATGGAAAATATGTGCTATATATCTAGAAAGTTCTCTTTGTTAAGATCATGCTGAAGTGGATCCTGGAATAAAATGGATTTTGAAATCTCACCTAGCAAATAATGAACACTGAACATTTCTTCAGTGGTTAATTCACGATAATAAAGACGTTGAGATTAATCATTCTTCTTCTGTGCAAAACATAGTTTTATGCCCTTGGTTGCTAAAAAAGGAACAATCAATGTTTTCAGTAACTTATAATTTAGTCTTTTAAAATTGTCAATAATGCATTCAACACAGTGTGTAAGAAGGTAGTGAGACAACTTAAAATGTTTAGTATTTCCCTCATGTCATCTGGTTTTAGATAGACATTACTTTCTCAATGAATATTAGAATAATATCTCTAAAACAAAAAGGTGACTTTATGTTTAGCAATGAAATTGGGAATAAATGGAAGGAATGGATATTAAAATATGATAAGAGAGAGACAATTGGCATGTCTATCTAACTCCTATGCACAAGAGCAGGCATCTCTCTTGCCAAGATGGGCTTTCAAAGACAGATCTGTGCATTAATATTGACAAATCAGCTAAGAAATTAAAATAACTCAAAATACATCTTTTTATGATCCAATTCATTGCGACCAAACTCTCCATAATTTATTTCCTCATTGAGATATTCTAAAATGAAACAGCTTGTTTCCAGAACTGCTAGGGCATATTGTTTACAAAGGTGTTGTTGCCTGTGAATACTGATAATATTTCCATTTTAGTTTTACATGTTATTCTCCTGAAAATTTAGCTTTACTAAATTTTAGTTTAATTTTAGTTTTAATTTTAGTTTTAGTTTTAGTTTAGTTTAAATTGGTTAGTTTTAATTTAGTTTAGTTTAATTGGTTAAATAAATACATTCATTATATATTACAAATGCCTTTGGGCGGTGAGCAACAGAAATACTCTGTTGGAGTAAGAGTAAAAGAAAACAAAAAGTGTTTTTCTTAATTGTTCTAAATAGAGATTGTGCCCAAATCAGAATGACCTCAGAGGAAAAAAAAGAAAAAAACAAAAAAACTGGGTTTCCTGGGTAATGCTCTAAGTAAGAGTTAATTACATTGTGGTTTCCAGTGAGAAAAATGAAGAATCTGTCTACTACAGGTGACGCCCACAGGACATTTGACAATGTCTGGAGACATTTTTGATTAACAGAATTCAACATGGGGAAGTGGGGCATTTGCATCTGATATGTTCAAATCAGATATGTTCAGAAATAGTCTATAATGCACAGAACAATTTCCCACAACAAAATATAACCCATTCAAAAATGTCATCAGCTGATGTTGAGAGACTGCTACAGGTAACTCACCTAGTTACTGACCCTTACTGCTATCTTGGTAAAGCAGTCATTGTCGAAAATCTTTTGTACACTTACTCTGTAGGTTATATGATTGATACATTACAATCGCATATAATATAAGGAGTTGAATAGTGTTTTCCAAAAATTCTTAGTGTTTGTTATTATTTGTCATTATTTTGCATTTTAAAAAGTATTCCCAGTAATTAACCTACTTTATTTTCTGCAAGACATCAACACATAAAATGGCACTGATATTTGTAAAATTTCTAGACACTTAAGTAGGATAAAAGGTAATCCATACTAGATGCTGTTTTAAAGTTTACTTTTTCCACTTCTTAATTGAAATGACATTGCACTATAATGTTATATGTTTCAGATATGCATCATTAAAAATTAACATGGGTGGGCCTCCCCAGTGGCTCAGTGGTTGAGCGCTGGGTTGCGAACCTGCCCGCAGCCTCTGCGGCACCGGTTCGATCCCCGGCTGCTCCCCAGCAACCAGAGGAGGGTCCCACATGGCGCGCAGACCTCTCCTGCGGCCCGCTGCTCCCCTCAGCAGTGTACTTCGGTCCTTCTGCCTGCTCTGCTCCCTGCTCTGGCTCTGGTGAATTCTCTCACCCTCCCGCGCTTCTGACTGTACCCAGTGCATGTATAAACAAAACAAGCAAACAAACAAATAAATAAATAAATAAACATGCCTCTATAAAATTAAAAAAAAAAAATAACATGGGTATTTACTACCTTAAGTGCTAAAAGTCCAATTATATTCATTGGGTGTGCTTTCAAAGGCACATGGGTGGCTGACTATGTGCTTTTGAAGGCACATTTCCTGTCTGCATGCATATAATGTGCAGATTATTTTATTAAGATTTATTTATTTATGCATACAAGAACGGGGGTGCAGGCCAGAGATGCGGTGGGCGAGATAATTCACCAGAGTCACAGTTGGGAGTAGAACAGGCAATTCTACTGAAATACACTGCTGAAGGGAACAGTGGGTGAGGCAGGAGAGGCCTGCTGCACCATGTAGGTCACCTCCCTGGCCGGGGATCAAACTTGTGCTGCAGTGGCTGCAGATAGCTTCATAGTGCTGCATCTTAACCCCTTGTGCCACTAGGGAGGCCCCTATTGTGCAGATTATTTTATATGATGATTTGAATTTAAAAATAATTTCTAAGCTTTATCTAAATATACAACAAAAGTCAACAGTTACCTGCTGGGCTTCAAAGAGTCTCATGGAAATATATATAAGTAATATAGAAAGAGCAGTGTGTTATATAGTTTGGTAGTCACTCATAATCCAATGTAAAGAATTTAAAGTAGCATGAAATTCGGAAAAGCTGGAACAGGTGCATCTATCCCTACATGATATCATAGAAAACCATTGAAAAATGAAATATTTATTGAACCAGCTATTCTGACTCATAAAATTTTAAAGGACATATTTGTATTCTATTGTGTATGTTGAGCTTTATTCACATTGCACTGATATTGTAGGTATGATTTCAGAGCAACTTAGTGATCATTGCTTAATTATTTAAATACCATTAAAGTAACCATGTGTTATTACTGCTAATATTTATAAAATTTAGCATCAAAATTATACTACAGTCATTTCTCTTATCTATTATAGATAGATACATAGATAGATAGATAGATAGATAGATAGATAGATAGATAGATGCATAAATATATTGGGGCTTATTTATTTACTTTGGTTTTTTCTCTTGCTATATTTAGTTCCAGTGCTTGATTAAAGAAAAAACAAAACTGTTCTTCAGATTATAAGTGCTTTACCCCACAGAACATTTACTTATAGCCTGAATAAAATAATAATGGCACTTTCACATTTACATATTTATAATAATAATTTTTATGTGTAGATGACTTATAATTAAAGTAAAATGAAATACTTTTTTAGTTTGCTTCCTTTTTTTGTAAATAGTGTCGATTAATTTGTGTAAGGAGCTTCTTGGTAATTTAGAAACTCAATTTATTCTTTTCTAAATTCTAGTGTTAATTTTTCCATGGATACTGTTTGGAGTGTTATCTCTGAAGTCCTTAGCAACAAATGGTACATATCTTTTCACTCTTAACCATACAAACACCAAGTGTCTTGTCATTAAGAAAACATGAAGAAGGATTAAGGGTTAAAGATAGAGATGACAGTCTTTCTAAACTCCTAAATTGTTATTATTTTATGGAATATTTTAGGAAACATTGCAAAAAATATCAAGCAGCAAAACTAAGGCACCGTGTATTTGGTATTTTAACCAACTGTATCAGACTTATCAAACTGACTATCAGTTTTTTTAAATCATGTTATTCTCATGGAAGAAAAATTGATGTTTGCTAATGTAAACCAAGTAGCAATCATTACAAATAGAAACAAGCATATTAATGAATGCAGAGGATTCTTAGCTTTATATCTGCATTTCTTGTTGTTTGTTGTTGTTTGGATACTCCAGCAATTGTATCCACATGAGGTTATTGCTTACAATGTTATCTGCATTATAATTCAACATAACCATGGTGCTTTTAATAGATCCTAACACATGGACAGTCAATAAAATTTCTTCAGTTAATAAACTCAGGCTTAAATTGGAAATGATTTTATAATACCTTAACCACATAATGAACTGGAATTAAGAATTGAATAATAACTATTGCAATAACTTGTGTAGCATGCATAGTATGTGTGATACAAGAACATAAATTTAACATTTGTCAAAGGAATTAGAATATTTTCATGTATCAGCCAAAATTCAAGTAAATTCCACTAGTCAGATATAAAGAAAAGTGTCAGTAACTTGTTACACCTAAGTTAAAATATCATATCACTATTTTGTAAAATTTAATGGAGATATAATTAGTAATCACAATCCTCTGAATTTCTATATAAAAAGTATAAAATTTGAAGTTGTTTCAATAATAAAGTTTCATGGAGATACTAACATCTGCTGCATCAATAACTATAATTGAATAATAAATGGTCACCAGAAATGGTCACTATAGTTAAAATATATCTTAGAATTCAGAAAAGGAAGCCTCTCACACAAATAATAATATAAAAAAATTCACACCTATACACGTTTGTGGAACTACAAAGTACTCATAGAAAAGAGAAACCCTTAAAAATTTCTGCAGAGCTCAACCTGAGGATACACTAAATAGATGGGCATCTGATTTCACTGTAGCAGTGAGAAGATGAAGGGATATGTCCAAATTATCAATGAGAAATGATTTTTGTCCTAAAATTACATACCATAAAAACTCTTTTTCCAGAACATGTCTCAAATAAAGTCATTTTCTGATAAATATGGAGTTATTACTGTCAAAATGATCACTAAAGCATGAATGAATTTAAAAAAATATTCCAGGAAGAAACTGAGATGCTAAAAGAGATTGTGTGTTTGTAAACTAGTAAATGGATTCTTTGTCTCATCAAAGTCTGAACAAAAATTGATAACAGAAAGCAAAAGTAAACAAATTTGTATTAGTTAATAAAAAAACAAGATTGGAGTAAGATATATAAACCACCTTATATAAACTAGATCACCTGGAATGATCACATTATAGTCTCTTTGGTGGCTCAGGATAAGAATAAACCTTTGATTCATTTTAGAATGTGCTAAGTTCACTATACTTCTTTTATTTCAAAGATTTATTCATGTATACAAGAACTGGGGTATAGGAAAGGAATGCAGGGGGTGAGAGATTTCACCAGAGACAGAATGGTGAACAGAATAGGCAGACTGACTCTAATACACTGCTAAGGGGAGCAGTGGGTGAGACAGAGGTCTGCTGCACCATGTGGGTAGCTCCTTGGCTATCTGGGATTGAACTCATACTGCAGAGACTGCGGAGAGCCTCCCAGTGCTGTGCTTAACTGCCTGCATAGCCAGGGAGGCCTGACTATACTTCTTTAAGTGTCAAAGGTAAACATTAAAATTAATGGAACAAGATTATATATTTTTGAGTCAATTGATGTGGGAAAAAAATAAAATGAGGAAAATAATAAAATAATTCATTCCAGTGAAGATGAAATGGTATGTTGGGAAAATCAAAAAAATATGGGATGAATAGAGAGTAGATATCCACATTGTGGGGAAAAATCAAAACATTGTATTCATAATATGATTAAATGTATTGACTTAAATTAGCTTAAAAGTTCTAAATACAATCTACAGGATAAAAAGTAATGCATAAGGTGGAGAGAAAGAGCATGGACTATTGATTTGCCACAATTTTTATAATAAAATAATACAGACTATGTGTCTTAAATGACAGATATTCATTTTCTTAGTGATAGCATCTAGAAATCTGAGATCAAAGTTTTGGCAGGATTGGTACCTGCTCTTAGCCACACGCAACACTTTTTTAGGTGCATCAATTGATTGTAGAGGGTTGTTTTCTCTCTGGGTTTTCACATCATCTTCCCTCTGTGCATATGTGTGTCCAAATTTCCTCTCCAATGAAGACACCAGTCATACTGGATTAATCCCTTCCCAATAACCTCATTTTAGTTGCCTCTTTAAAAATCTTTTCAAAATTGAACTACATACAAAGATGATTGGGGTTAGAGCTTAAACATAGGAATTTTGGGTAATACTTGTCAACCCATAACAGATGGAAAAAGAAACACTACACATATATTAATCACAGTGAACTCTACAGTTTTATTAACAACTTATAAAGGTAAAGAAAGCATTAGAGAAGATTGTACTTCTAACTATAAAGAAAAGACCCTAACTATATTATGATTTAAATCTCAATTCATGATCAGATATAATTTTTCAATTGTGTGTGCTTAATAAAATCCTCTCAAATTATTAGATAGATCTATAGGAAGGAATCAATAAATTCCCCATAATACTCTGAGATTTTTAACATCCCTTTTCCAGTTACTCATTAATTAGCAGACAAAAAATCAATGAGAATTTAGAAACATTTATTTTGTTGGCATGTATTGAATTGAGTACCTAAAAATTAGACATACCATATAACCACTCAGAAGCATCTGAAAAAAAAAATCACTACTCTGACAAATCTTTATGCTATGAGTCAACTTCCAATAAATTCTTAATGAATTGGATCACATAGACCACATATTTTGACAATAAAACAAATATACTATGTGAAAAGGATAAGAAGATGATATTATGAGTTAATAGAATATTAACCTCCAGGTGAGTAAATAAACCAGAAGAGAAACTAGAGAATATTCAATTGAAGGTTAAAGAATAGAATTCAACTTTTAGTGCTGAACTTAATACATGCAGATGTTGAATTTTAATCATACATACTCAAAACTCACACAGTAGTATATGATTTTGTGTTTGTCAATTTAGCTGAATCATTTTCTTTTTCATTAAGTTTCATTTGAAATCTTTTTTTATCTCAATAAAAATACTTTAATGTAATTTTTAATATATATGAAATACATCCAAGAAACAGTTCATCTTTTTTTTTTTAGTAATTCTATGGTTTTATTTTTGTTTTGTTTTTTTTAAATAATAAATTTTATTTTTATATTCCCCCATACAATTGCAAACGCCCCATTCTGACCCCAATCCTTCCCCTCCCCCCCCACCCCCCAAAAAGTGTCTCTGGTTCATAGTTTTCTGTTGATTTTGATTTTCACTTTCTTATATTCATTTTCCTGGTCCCTTATTTAAGTTCTCTAGATTCCTGCTATGAGTGAGACCATCCGGTATTTTTCTTTTTCTTTTTGGCTTATTTCGCTGAGCATGATCCCTTCCAGCGCCATCCATGTTGCTGCAAATTGCATGTGTTTATCTTTTTTGAATGCTGAGTAATATTCCATGGTATATATGTACCACATCTTCTTGATCCAGTCATCTATTTTTGGGCATTTGGGAAGCCAATATTACACTAATACCAAAACCGAATAAGGACAACACAAAAAAGGAAAACTATAGGCCAATCTCCCTAATGAACACTGATGCAAAAATCCTCATTAAAATTTTAGCTATCAGAATCCAACAATGTATCCATAAGATAATTCACCACGACCAAGTTGGATTCATTCCAGGGGCACAAGGATGGTTTAACATCCGAAAATCAATCAACATTATCCAACACATCAACAAAAAGAAATATAAAAACCATATGATAATATCAATAGATGCTGAGAAAGCTTTCGACAAAGTGCAACACCCATTCATGATAAAAGCCCTTGAAATTCTTGGGATACAAGGAACATACCTCAACATCATAAAGGCCATCTATGACAAGCCAACAGCCAGTATCATTCTCAATGGTGAAATCTTAACAATAGAAAAGACTGCTTCTAAGAGCCTTGAGTTCAGTGGTAGAATTAATTTGTTTGTAGTTACAAAACTAAGGCTTCTGCTGGTTGTTGGGCGGAGGTTGCTTTCAACTTCTGAGGGCTGCCTACATTTCCTTGGGATGCTATAACCACAATAACAAAAACATAGATTGAGTGTTTTAAAAAAAGAAAGTGTGTTATTCTCCATTTACATGGCTTTTCCTCAGTGCATGTGCTTAGACAGAGTATAAGGTCTCCAGTGCCTCATCATATAAGGACATCGATCTCATTGGATTGGAAGTCTCACCTGATGGGCTCATTTAACTTTTAGTTGCTTCTGTAGAGCCCCTGCTCCATACATATCCACACTGGTGGTTAGGTCTTCACCATACTAATTTTGGGGGAAATATATTCAGTTCATGGAATTCTTCCCATGACTCTAACACTGGTCCATTTCTCATACAAAATGCATTTGTCCAATTCCAGTAGCTGTAAACTTCTTACATATGTGCTCAACCTAAACGCTAGTGTCTTCTCTAACTCATCTAAATTATATAGGAGAGAGATTTGTGGTATGATACTTTTCTGAGGCAAATTTCCACTCCAGTTGTGAACTTGTGAAAAAAAGGTGAGCTTGTTTTCTTACCAAAGACAGTGGTATACAGGCGTAGAATAGACACTCCCTTTCCAAAAGAGAAAAATCAGAAGGAACAAAGGGATCAAATAGGTTCAAAACCTCTCAAGGAAAGTGCTATTTGAACGAAAGTCTCAAGAATTAGCATCTTTGGTTAGATGTACTGCCCTCCATGGTCACTAGGGTGATAGTGTCTATCTTACCCGGAATATATGTCTTCTTTGGGAATCACATGGTCTACTGAAACCAAAGAGGAGTCCCTCCTTACCTTCTGAAACCAAGGAGGAAGAGACCTTGCTTTCAAGGCCTGGAATGCTGACCTCGAGGAGCTCTAAATTACCATTGGGCGTCATGTGTCCTCTTTCTTGAAGGATAGCACCTTTATAGTTTTCTATCGAAAGTCTTTACCCATATGAACATTGGTATACTTTTAAAAAGATATCCATACATTGAGAACAGGTGTATTATACCCCCATATTTTATTAATATACTCGTTAATCATAAACTCAATAGTCCATATTATTTTTCATTAAAGTTTAGAAAAGACTACTCATTGTTTTCCTGTTCACATGTTAGTGCTTTGACTATGAATCAAAATCATTTTTTTCACTTTGTAAGAATCTATTAAATTTAACAAGTTTTGAAAATGACTCTTTGATGAGTTTATTATCATTCTATGTGTAGGCTTTATTTCAACTATTCTCTTTGAAAAGATAATATTCCTATCGAGCAGAATTCTTTTATATTTCTTTAATTCTTTGAAATTCTTATTTTTTTCATTTTTCCCTTGTTCTTGTATATTTGAACTCTGAAAAATAATGCAATACATCTAATAATTTTTTTTCTTTTTTTTAAATAATAAATTTTATTTTTATATTCCCCATACAATTGCAGCCCCCCCCCATTCTGACCCCAATCCCTCCCCTCCCGCTCTCGCCCCCCTAAAAGTGTCTCTGGTTCATAGATTTTTGTTGATTTTGATTTTCACTTTCTTATAGTTATTCATTTTCCTGGTCCCTTATTTAAGTTTTCTAGATTCCTGCTATGAGTGAGACCATCCGGTATTTTTCTATTTCTTACATCTAATAATTTTTAATAGATCTTACCTATCCCTTTATTTTTCACATGTCTTTTGGTAAGAATTCCTTCACTGAATTTCCAGTTCAATACATATTCTTAAATTGTATTTGTTCTGTTATTTTTCAATCTATTGAATTATTTCAACTCATTACTTGCCTTCTCTACTTGGTTTTCTTTTTGACCAATCATTTCTTCTTCATTATTATGATGTAGAATGTCTTTGAATATTATTCTTAGTTTAATATTTTTGTGTGTTTTTTTAGTCTTATCTGGTTTGTGTGGTATAAGTTTTTCATGCTGATTTATCTTTCTTATTGTTGCTTACCTCAATATCTATTATTTTGGTTTTTGAATTTATTTTACCTGGAGTATATGTACTTGGTTTATGTGAATAAGGTGGAAGAAACAAAGCAATTCCTTTGCATTTCTGAGATTTAAAGTAGGGAAAACATTCTCCATGGTAGAGAACACAATATCACAGTGGAACTTTGTCCAGATGAGGAATTTTCTCTTTAGAAAATTCTGAATCTTGGGCCTTCCCTGGTGGCACAGGTGGCTGAGCGCAGCACTATGAAGCTGTCTGCAGCCTCTGCAGTATCGGTTCGATCCCGGCCGGCCAGGATGGTGCCTCAGACCTCTCCTGTCTCGCCCACTGCTCCCCTCAGCAGTGTATTTCAGTCAGTCTGCCCCTTCTGTTCCCTGCTTTGTCCCTGGTGAATCCTATCACCCTCCCGTGCATCTGGCCTGTACCCTGGTTCTTGTATGCATGAGTCAATAAATCTTTAAAAAAAAGAAAAAAAATTCTGAATCTGAGAAAAACAGTCTTCACCTGTTCCATTAGCTTTTCTATCCCTTTGATCTTAGTGCAACAGAGAGAGCTTGCTATCAGCTCTTTTTTTTTTTCCTCCCTAGAAGTGATAAACCTGTCGGGGTATCCTGTTCACACAGATGTTATTATTTCAGAGGAATGCACCAGAGAAAATAAAGCCCAGCTTCAAAGTGCTCTTTTTTTCTTATAACTCACAGTACCAAACCGACCTAAATAAGTCACAATTGACTTATTAACCCCCAGGAATCCCTCACAAAAAAAAACTTATTATCAATAAGATTTTCACTAATATCGTGTTTGATAATGTTTCCAACGGATTTTTTTTTTTAATTTGCCAAGTATGACCTCCTGAATAACTGATTCTCTCCATCTTTTGGTCCCATAATAATTGGTGTTCTTTTTTGTTTACTTGCATTAGATCCTTTGAAGTTGTTTCTGGATATTTTTGTATAGTTCTCTTCCTTCTAACTATAAATTTGTTGATAGGCTATGTAAACTCAGAAAGGTCTTCTATCTTATCTTACAAATTCTTTATCACAGCATAACATTGCCAAGTTTAATTAATTAATTTTCCAAAGATTTATTTGTTTGTTTGTTTGTTTGTTTATACCAGCACTGGGTACAGTCAGAAGCATGGGAGGGTGAGAGAATTCACCAGAGTCAGAGCAGGGAGCAAAACAGAGACTAACGAAGTACACTGTTGAGGGGAGCAGCAGGCGGCAGGAGAGGTCTGCGCTCCATATGGGACTCTCGCCCGGCGGCTGGGGATTGAAACTGCGCTGCAGAGGCTGCAGGCAGCTTTGCAGCCCAGCACTCAACTGCTGCGCCACCAGGGGAGGCCCCAAGTTTAATTTATTAAAAAGGACTGTTTTCCCATTGAGTGCAGGGGTGTTTCTGATATTCCATCAATTGCCAATTTCTTTGGGATTTTCTTTTCTTTTCCATATATTTATCTATTTATACTTGTATGCATACAATAGGATATAATTTGTTCTGCATTGTAGTAAATCTCTATATCTAGTAGAGTAATTCTTCCCTCTGTTGTTCTTTGACTTCAAAAGTATCCAGATTTTTCTTCAGACCTTGATATAAAATTTTATATTACCCATTTCCATGAAAATAAAAGCTGTTAAAGTTGTCATTAATATTGCACTGAATCTTGCAATAATTTTTATGTATGGAGTTTTGTGTATGGAGTCTTCCAATTCATGAGCATAGTATACATGAAACTCTTTAAACACTGTAAAGTAAGTTTCTTGATATTTCTAGTAGTGAGCTTACCTATGATTTTTACAGTGATTTTTAATGCTATTATAGGATTTGACATAAATATATAAAGTGTGTCTGACTTTGTTGTTCTAAACTCACACTCAGATTCCTTTGCTTCCTCTGCACTTGGTGTCTTTGCTGATGATCATTGTCTTAGAACAAATTGTTTTTGAAATGATTTGTGTTTATTGTTCTGGGGCACAAGAAGACAGTTCCAATAAAATAGATTCCTTGCCTGAGGTACCCTGATCAGTACAGTCAACGGATGCAAAGGAAGGTAGAAATATGTATGTTGGTAATCATGCCATAGCTTCCAAGAATCCCTCCCACCCCTTCACATTTTTTTTGTGGTGGTTTTTGCTGCTGCAGCTGCTTCTGCTGCTGCTGTTATGACTCAATTTGCACCAATACAATTTAATTGTGGTAAGATTGGACAGTATATGTTTCCTTTTCTGTTGTGTGTAAGTTGTTTTGAGAATTGTCATAATGGCTTAAAGACTCCTTACTTGAGGTGTTTTTTTGGCTTTGACATTTTCCTTCTTGCCCTAGAAAGTTTTGAAACTAAAGTCTAAATCTTGAAGTTTAGAAACTAAAGTCTAAGTGTGTAGTATATATAAATGCTATCAGAATAAGAAAAAAAATAATGTAAAACTCTGCTTATCTTTATGAATTTTTAGTTTTTAAGATTTGGCATGGAAATTTCACTGTTATTTAAACTCTTCAATATTTTTAGATTATCTGTTTTAAAGTTTATCTAGATTTTTTCTCACTTCAGGTTTAGTCTAAGTAATTTTACCTACCCTTATTAGAAATGCAACTTCCTGCAATTATTTTTCTCATTTGTAGCCAGAATTATCTTTCTATATAGCTTCCTGTAAACCTCGTTACATCCTTGTCTTAAAATATTTACAATGATCTTATCACTTTCACTGTTTTCATAGTATTGTTTTTAAATTTAATGCATAATGATATAATACTTGTTATCTAGACTAAATGTATCTTACTTGAGTCTTTAGATTAGAGCTTTATTCAGTTGATCCTGAATAAACTTTTATTCCAAGAATGTATTATGCTTTCCTCACTTCTGGTCTTTAACTATGAAACTTATTCTGCTTATTACATTATATATTTGTTCTTTACCTTGACCTTATCTTTCAGATTTCAGTTTAGAGATACCCTGTAACTCTGACAAATTATAGTTCTACAAAATAATAGTTAAACATAAAGGGCACCAAAACAACTTCTGAGTATAGATGGCCTTCAGTATTCTATTTTTAATATCACTATAACTAATATTTTGTGTAAATTTAACTGGTCTATAGTCAATTATATAGTAAATAATAAATGCTAATTTTCATTAGTCCTATTTCCTCCTTTGTGTTTATCTTTCTACCACCTGATAAGATTGAGTAATAGCCAAAAGTTCATATTCTTACATACATTTCTAGTTGTCTATAAATAAGAAATTAATATTTTTTATTGTCTAGCCATTGACTTCTTTCATTTGTATTTAAAAACTTCAGGGTGGGAACTCTCCCTTGTCCACATTTCATCCATTAAACCTGGGTTAGAAGTATACCTAGTAAAATATTTGTTAAATTGAAAAGTGTACATGAATAATTATTAAATCACTCTTTTATATATAGGATAAATTTACAGAGATACATAATATTTCCTAAACTATGAGAAATGAAAGGTGATATTCAAAAATCTAACTAAATACCAATTCCTAACAAATGCCAACCTTTTAAACAATCTTTTTTTATGGGGATATACCTGAGAGGAGAAAGTACAAAAATGAACAATGATGTAAAGTATATATAAATTGGTTATTTAAAAATCTATATGTTGAAATATGACAGTTACACCTTGTAGGTGTATAACATTATACTGATGAAAGAAATGTGTTGAAAACACAGATTTAGATGAAGAAATTACAATATTTTACTGGGAAAGCCAGGGTAATTTTGATGGATAGAGTAGGGTGGTAGTTGTTTCTCTTTATGACTGTAGCTTCAAGGAACTGAAAAATCATGCTTCACTGTGTGCTGCCACACTTGAAGAGAAGACGATAGAAACCTGGCCTAGCATAATGCATATTTTCATGAATCCTAAGAATCATAACAAAATCTGCATTTTAACGGCAATTTTTTTCAGTTTTATCTAAACCTGTGTTGGTCACAGCCAGTGTTTTTCACACACACACACACACACACACACACACACATACACACACACGCACATTTAAAAATCTGTCTGAAGTTTAATTTTCTTAGAAGATAACAACATATATAAATATACATATACATATAAATATTATAAATATATAGAGGAACATGTTTTTAGGTGACATGTTTTTAGGAATTTACAGTTGTACTTTGGTCCCTTAATTTATGTTTTCTTTTTATGAATTTTGATTTGTTACATCACAAATAATTACAACATAACTGGGCTTTGCTAGATTAACTGAAGCTTGGGTATTCAAATATTTATCAGCAATCGTTTAATAGTATTACACTAAATTATACAAATTCTACATCATAAATAAGGGGAAAGTTAGCATTTTAAGACAAAGCTAGTGCACAATGCCTTCACTGAACATGCAAGGTAATATAGGTCAGAGCATTTGTGACCAAATCAATTCCAACTTGGTGGGAGAGCAAAAAACAAATATCCATTGTGACATTCCCATCTGAAAATACAGAAGATTATGACTTATAAAGAAATACATCTTAAAGGCTATTTCAGGGATTGTTAGAAAAATCAGAGGAATGCAGTACAAAGACTTTAAGTAGAACAGTTTAATTAGCCTGGAAAACATTGTTATTAGAATATTATAAAATAAAAGTAGAAAGGTATTTTGGAAACTGTAGAAAAAACATAGAAAGGAAATTATTCTTTTCTTTGAGGCAATGATTTTTGACAATTATAGTGTTTTCACCAGTATTATAACATGATGAAAGTGATATTTTGAAATTTTATATAGCAGTAGTGAAAGTGATTGATTTGGTAGGGAATAAACAGGAAGCAATGAGATTGATAATGGGATTATTGCACTTTCCTTATGCTGCTTATAGTACTTTTATTTGCTTGGAGGCTGTTTAACCTCTACTTCATAATGGAAAGTTACTTGTCATAGCTTATGCCAGAGAATATTAAATAAAAGTGAACATGTATATACAGTCCTGATTTAGGGTGTTTGCCTTTGAAATAAACAGCCTGAAATGAATTTCTTGAGTTTTTATATGAATTGGGTTCAGAGTAATGACACACTTGCATATGGAATTGCTAACTACTGTGAAATTGAATAAAGCAGATCAGACAAGGTTGACAACCTTATCCCTATTACATTCTAAGTGATACACAGGCCAGGTAAAGAAAGTACAGACAGTGGTGCACTTTGAAGGAACAAAATAGTGCTTCTGGATAAGGTGAGATAACTAATAGTATGTTCCGATTCAAAATAGAGATAATGTGTTCTATTGTATACTTGTAAATGATTAGATATAAGTAATGAAAAAAATCACAGAATATCTGTGAAATTTAAGAAAACCTGCAACAAATGATTTTGGTAGAAATTTCACTAAATATATTTCAGATTACTCATCAATTACAAGTCAAAAAAGATCTGATCATATGAAAAATTGTTTCTGTATTGAAAATTTGAGAAGCATTTTTTAACTGACCATGCCATCAATTTCACAGTATTAAAATATAGCAACCATCCTCTAAACCTATTTCAGACAATGTCTTTTGATGAATTTTAAAGAAGTATACAAACCAATTGAGTTAAATGCTGAAATCTGTCAGATTATGGAGTTTTTACCACAGAAAACTTGTCTACGGAGAGGTAGTTTGGAGAAAAATGCAGAGACACAGAAGAGAAAGATTTGGGGGCAAGAGCTAAAAATAAAGGGGAGTGAAAGGGCAAGAGGATAAAAAAGTATGAACATGAGATATTTTGAAAAATGCACTGCCTGATAATTTATTCTTCCCAGTGGTGATCAGATACCTTTATTATAAACAACACAAAACAGCACACTCTTACTGCGTGGTGATTATAAATGCACAGAAACTTCTGCCGACTGGTTTTTGTCTGTTATAAGCAAATTACTAAATCATTTGAATCTTAGCAATCATAAGTACAAAATTATAGAAATATGGTCCTTGTGAGAATTCAGAGAGAGAAGCATTAATTTATTCACTCTGTGGCTAGTTAATAATTAGAGTTAAAAATAATGCTTAACCATGTGGATATCATCTATTATGTATGGGTACATTCATTATATAAATATATGCATATATATTTGTATATATATATATAACATGTGTAAAATAATCTCCTTTTGATCTAGTTTGAAATAACTTTGTCTTTTATAAGCAATCCTGACTTAAGATATGTGGTAATGTCTTTGAATGTATTTGCTAGCAGCAGATTCTTATTCACTATAGTCCTGGTATGTTTTCTTCCTCTGTGGTGTGGGAAAGTGATACACCAGCATTAGAAAGTATCACAGCTGGCAAGAGATATGGACAAGTATAGTGATTACTTTTATCAGATATGATGTTTCATCTTTTATTACTTTGTACTCTAAGATTTCTAAGATACTGGTTGAGAATAAGTCATTCATGTTTCCAGAATCTACCACTTAAATTTCAACTGCTTATGCTTTCACAAATAAGTCAATGGCGTGTTATCAAGTACAAAATTCTAATGTTTATAATGGGGAATTTATATGGTTGGGGAATGTAATAACAAAGTAATGGGAGTTCTGAAGGAGAGTTTATTAGCAGACACTTACAAAAGCAGATTGAGGATAGAGGCTTCAAATATTGCTTTGGCTTTTAATGTTTGTGCACTGGTTAAGGCAAGAAAACTTAAAGTCTGGGGTAATCAGATATCTCATAATGCTTCAAGACCAGCAGGAATAAAGCCAGACAAACAAAAATACACTACTAATAGGGCTAGTGGGACTGAAATATATCTGTGTATTGAAACCAAAATAAAATTGGAAATGAGCTCCAAAACTTCTGGAATTTTTACCACTGAAAAAGCAATGTTGAGTAGTAAGCAGTTCATGCTTGACTCAAACTTAAAGGTCAGGAAGAAAACTTGCTTCTTCATCAAGCTTCACACTTGAGTTAAAAAAAAAAAAAATACTGGCACTTGCTTAATACCTCGCAGCCCAGTCTGTCTAAAATAAATGGATTTCATGAAACAAAAGAATTGAAAAATTTTCCAGACTACAGAAAAAGTCATCCTATTTAGATAAATAGAAAAGAAAATCTATTATAGACTAAGATTGGCAGGGATTATTCATGTAGATAAAATCTGAACGGAATTTTCTTACCTGGTTTTGCCCATTTTAGAAATAATATGCAGTATGTTAATTATATATACTAATGCCTATTGAACTTTACCACTAGATTTCATGAAAATTACAGATCTCTTTATAATAATAATTATGTAAAAATATATTGACCATTTTTCTCAATGATGGGTTATATTATATATACAATGTGTTGTTAAACCAGTATATAGTTCTAGAGATTTTGGGGAAGTTTTCATATCATTTTCAAGTGTGATTAGAAGAACCAACTAGCATTTACTATCTTCTTGTGTCTCTCCTAATGTTCCAGTTTGGAATAAAATTTCCTCTTTAGCCTTCAGTAAAAATTTTACTAATTTTTCACCTTTATTTAATTTCAATTGCCTCAAATTATTTTTGTATATATACAAATATTTGATTAATGGGAATAAAATTAGATTAGAGTTACTATGAACTCACATTTAGCTGAATATAGATATAAATGTTTAGTATTATAAAATCCTAATTATACTTACATTTCTTTGCTATGTTAGCTGAGGAGACCTGGAAGCAACAAATTCCTAGCATCAGTGATGACACATAGGAACTAGTTCTTGCTTTCTAATACCATTGACCAATAAAAAGAACCAGGAATCTCTTGAGAAATGACTAATTTAAGACCTTGCTAGGAAATATATGAGAAAATTCTGTATCACTTTGTAGTACCAAAAAGTTAAAAAAAGTGATCAATAAATTTGATAATAAGAGTGATAAACAATAATAATGCAATGACGGGACAATTCAAAAGTATACAGGGGCCCACTGAAAGAGTTTCAATGGCCAAAGCAGGAACACATGGAGCAAAATAATTAATATGGGATTATAATCAAACGTATAAAATAATCACCCTTGGGTTCATATTTAAATGAAGACATGATTGGACAAATCAGGAATGCTTTTGAGGAAGATCTCATAATTTCTAGGTAGAAAAATAAAACTTGTTCCTAAGGTTAAAGTATGTTATTTAGATTTCCTACATCTTGAATAATTGAAGATAACTATGTCAGTAGTGATATGTAAACTGACACACCATTGGTCTCCACTCTGGGAGGAAGTTAAACACAGTTAATTTTGCCCAGGAGAAATAAAAACAGCATTGATCTTATGAGATTTATCTGATTTTATCAGTGGAAGAACATACATCTCTGATACTTGCTATCAAACACACATAACAAGGCTGATCAATGTAATCAATATTCCAATAAAATTCCTCTCTAACTGTCAGGGAATATTTTACTAATTCTTTATTTTTATTTTGTCTCATTTTGGAGGAGCAGAAAATTAAAGTTGCCAAAGAGTCAGGCCTAATTTAAGAATCTAAAACTATTCAACAAGATTCTTTCCTGTGTAATGAATTATATGGAAATATTACGCACCATAGTTTTCAGTATATTTTCCATTTACCTTAACAAATCCAAGACAATTGTTTGTATCTTGTTACTAAAAATAAGTGAGAAGGTACATTCTTTAAAACTGAAGACAATAAAATAATACTAAAATAAAATATATAAGTAACTTAAATGAAGCTAAAAGATGGTTTCCAGATGTCTGACTAAAGATTTTGGTTCTCCTTATATTTACATTGGTCTAAATGTTTCTATCAAAGAGTAAAGAGTATATTCAAAGTTCAGACATCTTACTGGTGGTTAGAACAACAGGATTATTAAACTTAACTCTAGGTGATATTAAAAATAAGGGAAAGTTTTCAGGATATTTTGATCCCTATTAGGTGTGCTTAAATTTTGGATCCTCGAAGAAATGTCTGTATAATGATACAGAACTACTTATACCTTACTGTGAAAATAACTCTGAAGAATATGCAATGCCCTGTTTTAAACTTAAACTTACTTACAATTTGTTCCTCAGATTCTGACAAGTTACACAAGTTAAATAGTCAAATTAAAATCACCTAGTGTTCATAAATAAATCAAAATGTTTATACCCTGTAAATCTAAATAACAGTTTGGTATCCATTAAAGTTATTAATAGCCTACATAGTCTTATTTAAAGTGAGATGTTTTAAATGGAAAATCTTCTAAACAAACTGCAAGAAAGGGCTAAATAACCATAAAACATGTAAAATAGTTAAAAATGTATTTTTCCAAACCAAATCCAAATGATGTTTAATATACATGACCATTTACCAGAATATATGAATATTTACATATTTGTATGCAATATACTCTATTGTGTATTTTTGCATTTCTTTATTCCCCTCATCTAGAAAGTAAAACTCCAGAAGAACATTTTTTTTTCTTTTACTTTGTTAGCTTTTTCATTATCAGATACTTAGCATATACAATAGTGACTCATATGGAGAAACTGCTCTGAAAATACTTGTTGTAGAATGACTTATTTACTGAATGATTCCTAAACTTGTTAGGCTATTTGCTACTTTATACTTTCTGATTACATTGGGTTAGGTGATACTTTTAAAGTGTAACTCTAATCTAATATGATGGCCCAGAGTCTTCTATTCAGGAAAACAGATAATAAGCAATCACTTTAGTATTACACATTGGGATTTATTATTTATGAATTGACAAAGAAACAGCATTTGGAAATGATGAAATGGGAAGATTCATGAGTGATTTATCATTTCTCGATGCATTTTTCATTTACATTGTTATACTTTGTTTCTAAACTGTCAAACTGGAAATCTGGATTGATTATCCATCATCAAAACAATATTAAGGCAACAAATGCATATCAATGCTTCAAAGCTCCTGTTGATGGGTATAAAACTAAAACAGTCTTCTAAGACAGAATGATTTCATCACAAGTTTTGCATTCAAAATAACTAAGATAGAACGAAATGATTGAAGGAAAGTAATGATTTTATGTTTTATTTTATTTTTTATCAGAAAATCTAGTTTCATTTAGGGAATAAGCATTGACCACCCTAAAACAAGACCTCAAACTGCCCAGAGCATTTCTGCCCCTCTGGAAGTGGGCTAGTATCTTAGCTGCCAGTACCCCCCTGGCCACTCTTTGAACAATGGTCTAACTTAGAGGCACAGCTCAAACACACACACACACACAAACACACACACATATATACACACTATTATATTTGACTTGCATTATTAACTTTGTTATAGAATCTCACTCAGGAAGCATTCCTTAAATTCATTTACCAGTATTCCATGTCTTGTTTCCATACCATTTCTCCTCAATATGTTAATCAACTTATTGGAAAAGTTCATTTGGAGATCTATTTGCTCAAAACCTAGGGAACTAACTTGAGGCTAGAGACAGTGGTTATCTATCTTCAGTGCAAGAAAACATTAGTCACTTAGTAACATTGTGAGTTGAAGTGATGGAATAAAATAAAAAGCATTGAGATTTTCCATCTCTAAACAAAAGCAATATTACATACTCTGAGGACTAAAAGTCATAAAAATGAATGCAGAAGGAATATTTCTCATTATGATTGTGAGATACTTAAAATATTTTTTTTATTCAAGTAGCATTGTGTGAATATAACGGGTTTGAACTACATTAAGTTCATCACTAAAAATCCAGTTTTATCTCTCCCCATATAATTGAACCCTTAACCCAATTTACCACCCCTTCCCTCTGGTAATCTCTAATTGGATTATAGTCTAAAAGTTTATTTTTGTTTTATTTAGTTTACTCATTTGATTTCTCTATTTACCACCTATGAGTAAAATCATACAGTGTCTTTCTCTGCCTCACTTATTTTACTAAACATACTGTCTTGGCCCACCCATGCTATTGCAAATGGTAGTATTTCATCATTTTTATAATTCACAATATTAAAATATATTGTTTTTTTAAATAGATATGACTGGAAGTAGCATCAGAGATGATGAATGAAATTGGTTGTTCGATAGCCATGTATTCAAAACTATGATTTGCCATTATAGAGGCATAAGTAATGCTGTCCTTAAGCAATATACTTTTGACTATAATTTTAACTGGAAAATATCACTATGCAAAATAACTAGAAGGTGGATAAGTTGCTGTTTGGCATTTGTCAATAACATGAAAATATACATTCCATCAAGAATATAATAAGATTGAATGGAAGTACGTAATATTAGTCTAGTAGAATGTGTACCTAATATAGCAACTTTAATACCCTATTTCTGTAGTGATACACTTACATTTTCATTTTATATATTTGATTACTATTTTTTGTATGCTGCATCTATATAGGGAGAAAGATGTCTAAATCTCATCACTTAAACTATTTGTATTATAAAGAGCATATGGGATATGGGCCTCCCCTGGTGGCGCAGCAGTTGAGCGCTGGGCTGCAAGGCTGCCCGCAGCCTCTGCAGCGCAGGTTCATTCCCCGGCTGCTGGCGAGGGTCCCACAAAAAAAAAAAAAAAAAGCATATGGGATAAAAAGGAAAATAGCATTTGATTTCAACAAAAAAAAATACACATTATGTGTGATATATTTGGTTCTATTTGATTTTAAGGAACTCTTAAGAGCATCAAGTAATATACAATGGAGTGAAGATTAAGATCTTCATGAATGTCATATAAACCCTCCACAGCTACAGAGAATGCACCCAACTACATGGAAAAAATCTTTGGCAACTCTTATTTCCTTGGTCTCTCAACAATTTGAAATTCTAATCTCCCCATATCATCAGCTTCATTCCTTGTTACCATTACCTGTCTTCTGTTCTATTCTGTCCTATTTGCTTCAATTCAATTTGATTCTATCCTAGTCTATATTACTATATCTTCAACTATAATTTATAATTCCATTTTATACATAACACATTTGCTAATGCATTTAAGTAACAACTTGACAAACAATGGACTAGACTTTATTCTCTAGTTGCCTCCTTTACAGCAGCAGCTCTTCTTTTACTCCTTACTTCTCCAATAACTTTCATTCTATTTCTCTGTCAACTTTGAATTTACCCAGTAATTATCCTAAAATTCCCAAGCACCAGTTGTCTCTGTCCACCTCTCCCAAGAAAAAAAGTATGTAGGCAATTATAGAATTTATACTTTGAATTTAAACTAAATTAAAAGCTATAGAAAGAAGTTTCTCTCAACTCAAGCATGACAAGCATGTATATTTATTCATAGAAGGATTTAGAATTATTTTGGATACATGTCATGCAGACCTACATCAAAATGTACATGTGTCAGTCAGAACATCAGAGGTTAAATCCTGCTTGTACTGACCTAGGATGCAACCTTCAGAATCTCTTTCCACAAATAACCTGAGGGCTACAAAATGCAATAAATATAGGTCAAAGTTTCCCAAAAGATACCTGAGACATTTAAAATAAAAATGTTATGTCCTGTAATTCAGTCAGGCAAACAAACCAAACATGTAACTCCAGAATATATTCAGAATAAATTAGAAAATTCCTTCTAACAACATTTGGAAGTTGAAGAAGGTGCTAATGTAATAGCAGCCTTTTTATCTCATTTTGTCAATGAAGTGAAACCTGGAACTGGAGACCTAATTAAAAAAATAGAATGGGAAATAGACCCTTTATCTGAATAGCAGCACCTGGCAGAACCTTTTAAAAGGGCTTTTGAACAAGAATGAAACAGGAACCAATGTAAATTTGTGGCCCTGCAGACAAAATAGCTGAGTGGCACTCTTCTCAGTAGGCTACCTGCTTACAAGGATACTTGCAGATATTGTAACAAGAAAGAACACTGTAAAATAGATTGTCCTTCCTTACAAGAGAGAACCAAGAGAAAAAAAAAAGGTACTCTAAGGAAAGAAAAGACATCCAACTTCCTGGCATACCTTTAAACATTTAAGTCAATTAACTATAAGAAATAGATATCCATCTTCATGAATATCTAATAGATGGAGGGATTATTCTAGGTATATTAAACTGTGACATCTTTGTTCGTCCTCTTCCCTGGAGTAAACATCCCACATAGGGGGTAGTTATTTCAAGTAACCCACATTTTCCCTGTCTCATAGTCCTTTACCATGGCTGTTCCCTTCACTGAAAGGTTTCCTTCCTGTTCTGTGATAGTACTGATGAAAATTTAAATAGGGAGAACTTACTTGGAAAATTAAACTATAATATCAATACCAGATAAACTGTTTCTTGAAGTTTCCAGAGGATTCCTATATTCATGTTGAAGCTGTGTCTGCTCTGGGTGTTTCTTTGCTTTCCTCGTTGTAATTGTTGCATGCATACTCTAGGTAAGATATTGAAACTTTACCTGGCATTTTAGGGGCTGAAAGTTACATTGATAGAGACAGAATAACTATAGAAACCTATAAAATATAAATTTTTCTAAATCCCAAATGACTCCAAAACAAAGGAAGAACTCAATTTTGTAGCTGAAATGCTAGATCCAAAGGTCTCTCATACCCTGAAGTACAACTTAAAACATTCAGTACTGCAGTTAAAACAAAACAAACAAAACAGATCAGAATACTGGTTTGCTCAAGTTCTTAGGACCATCAATAAGTTGGTTATCTCTCACTTCCTGTAGAAACATCATCCTGTGTTAAGTTCCTCCAAGTGTACTAGCTTCACTCTACCTTTTTCAAGGTAACTGTAGACCTGGAGAGGCAATAGTGTTTTTTTTTTTTTTTTTCCCTGAGAGAACAAGATACATGGATTGTGTGTCCTAGGAGTTCACTAAACGCCTGTCCTACTTTTCCTAGATCCTTAATAAGATTAAAAGATGTTAAATTTCCCTTAAGATTCAATTCTTATGTGATATGTAAATGATCTGCTATTTATAAAAATTAAAGTGTTGGTGAACAGAAGTAATTTTAAAAAAGATCTGGTCAAAGCATATACTATTATTTTATGTGCACTGTGGGGTAGAGGTAAAGGGAGGTATGGAGAGACACCAAAATATATTTTTTGTGTAAGTTTTGACTCGGTTTAAGGAGATAGAAAAGCTGAATTTTAGAAACCCAGTGGGGAAACTGAATATAGTATATACATGTTTATTTTCATTGATATATACCTGAGTGTTATATGTTATAATACAATGTTAATTTAATGGAAAAAAATAAGAATTTTGACTAAAAGTAAAATGAAATGAAGTTTGTTACACAGAAAAGAATATTTTCTGGTAGGGTGAAAGAAAATACACAATTTTAATAAAGTGAGCATTTTCATCAGCACCCACTCTTCTGAAAACTTAGCTCATTATTACAGTACAAAGTATAGTCACTGGATTAATTTGTTGGAGACTACTCCTAAGTAAAACAAACAAAAAATATCTTGTGGTCTGAGGTATTCTCGCCAAGATTTGTTAGCCTAATTACTCTTGACTCCACTTTTTTGACAGTAAAGTAAGTTGATTTTCTGTACAGAAATTTCATGTATTTTTCTGTTGCTTTATTGTGGGGAAAAATGATAGCATTCTTCTGGTGATTTTATATTCACAACAATAATTGATAATTTCCCCTAAAACCTCCAATATTTCACTCTCTATCCTTCCAAAACAGGAATGGAAGAAGCAGAAATATTAATATACCAAATACTTAAGCATGTTCTGTGATTTAACATCAGCATCAAAATGACTATCAGCAAATATGTTTTGCATTTCTTTCTCATTATAACCATATGAGAATAATGAAAGTAAAATCATAAACTTTAAATTATATTCCCTTTAAACATGAATTATAAATAGATATTATACCATCCCAAATATATAGATTTAAACTGCATAATATATGATGCCATTTCTTGTACAGGAACAAATCTAATTTTCTTTGAGTTCAATGATAATTTAACTCAGAATGATTTCTGATAGGATATGTAGAAGACTAGAAAGAGCATGACTCCCAACCTTATTAAAACTGGATAAATGGTAATTTAATAATATTTCTTCAACACATACCAAAAATCAAATACTGACAGGAAAATAGTAATTTCAGAGATATTTAATTGTGACATTTCAATAGTTGATTGTGAGTCTCCAACCTCCAGATTTCCATTAATCTCCAAATAGATTAGAGGAACTTATCATTTGCTGGCAATGATACAAGATGATTCTCTCTTTGTAAGGATCTATGTATGTTTCTGCTTATTTCTTCCTGGAATGATAATTATATATGTTCTCAAATCATACAAAGAAAGCAATAGGGGCCCTGCTCTCAGGAAAAAAAAAAAATTACATGTGGAAGAACAGGAATTCCTTGTTAATACCAACAGGAAGGTAACAAAAAAATATGAGAGGGTTCGATATCTTGTTACTATGGTACTAGTGGCACAATAAAGGACATGGCGGGGTAGGAATTAATTGACATGGCAGCATATCTTCATGACTTGCATTTATCTTCTTACCCAGGACACCTAACGCAAGTCATAACACTCTGCTGGGATGATTTTTGAATTGTGATCACTATAATTTCTTGCTATAAATGAGCTGAAATGCTGAAATTGTCACAGTAGAGTATTGAGGGAGGATTCAAAGGACTACAGAAATGATGGGAATGTTGGAATGGATTGATTATATAATGGTGAATAGCAGCCTCTGTAGTCACTTGACATACTCTTCACTACATCAATGAGAACTGGAGACTTGGGACCTTTGAACAAGTCAGTGTTTGAGATAACATGTAGGCTAGGATTGACTTTGGAAATGCTGCTATGGAGTCATATTCTTTCATATTAATAGAAATTATATTATCTTAAAATGGCAAGTGCTATACTTCAGGATTATAGTTATATTATTGAAAAGCATATCTGTATAGGCCACTAGGGGTGCAATAATCTAAGGACTTCCTAAATACGGTGAGAGGTTGACTCCATTTCACTGAAAGTTCTTCCAGTGAGAGTCAGGTCTAAAGTTTCTCCTGTTGTATAGGGGAGAACACTCCTTGACTTCTTAGAACAGTAGAATATTGTAGATATCTCACTGTGTCAGTTTCCACATCCATGTCTTAAAAGATTAACCACTTCCATTTTCTATGTCTTAGAAGAGTTGCTATAGAAATGTTTCTGGATGGGGCATATGTTCTGATCATAATATAAGGGGCCTGGCTGCATGAAAAATTCAAACCATGTTTGGCAACCAGGAAATGAGATGTAGAGGGAGACAGACAGGGAGATACAAAGAAATCAGTGAGCTGCATTTACTAGAAATGTGAATAAAAACCATCTTGGCTGCAGGTTTTTCAGGCCCAGATGGTATGTGGATCAGAGCAGATCAAACCAGCTGAGCCTTTCCAGAATATCTAACCTACAATATTGTGAGCAAAATTAAACATTTGTTTTAAGCCAATAAGTTCTGGACTAATTTGTTAAACAGAAATAGATAATTATAAAAGATAAGTGGACAAATACAATTTAACTTATGGTACTTTATACTTGCACTTTACTACAAATATATTTATTTTTCTGAAAATAACAAGAGGTGGCAAGCAAAAGCAAAAGATGTCAGATGCTGCAGTGAAAAATTCTGGTCCTTTGCCTAGTTTCTATGTCTAAACCAGTTCACACACTAAAGAGATTGCTTTATGCATGTGAGGAAGGCCTCTACACTATTACTTCACTTACGTGAAATAAATAATGTTCCAGTCTTTTCCTAAACTACATGTAGGCATCTTGTACTGAAGGAATAAAATTGTATAAAATGTGAAGGCTATTTAATGTGGAACCTGATGTACAAGGGAACCAAAAAGATTTCAGTGATCCCATTAGGAAGAAGACTTATTTGACAAGATGAAAATTTCTCTCTCTTATCATCTATCTAATTTATCTATTTATTTGATAGTTGATCTCTTGGGACTTGGTGCCTGTTGATAATTACAAACAGAGCATTGCAATAATCCTAACCCAACAAAAACAAGTCCAAAAAAGACTCAGGCTTTACAGGGATTGAAGTATTTAGCACTCCTGAAACACAAATCCTTGTCCAGTATAAGTGTAGGCTGATGATGAGGAAATCTAGAATTAAAAGTGTAGGAGTGAGCTGATAAATACAAATTATGACATTTTCTTTTCTGTCAGAGGAACACCTACATACTACAAATAATATCTTACATTTTCTTCAATTAATAATTCATTTTATTTTTGCCACTTGTATGGTATGTTGAAAACTAAGAATACATTATAATTGTTTCTCTATTATGGAATATGCCCCCAAAACTGGTAAAATTAATTTAATTGAAATTCTAAGTTATATTCATTTTTGCCAGTGTTGTAGAAATTATACATAACACCAGAAAAGAGAGAAAATAATTGCTACTTAATTTTAGAATAATGTATTTACAAGGATAAAGTTTGGTATATGATAATAATTATCACTAAATTCTTGTACTAAAACTGATTTGGGATAAATTTTTACTCTATTTCTCAATTAACAAATTGTATCATTTTTCCTCTAGCATTTTAATTTATATTAAATAAAACGTCTTTATTGTTTTGTGATTAAAAAGGCACTTTAAGCTATACTTTTCATATTTTAAATCATATTGTCTCTATTTAATATATGTGATTTTAAATTTGCCTTACATTATCATTCACTGTTCTAATAAATCTACTACCATTGTCTTTCAAACATTTTGAACTATTTAATGTTTAATATTTTTCGCATGTGCTAACATCTTTGCATTTTACTAGAACAAGTTGGTCATAAAAACCTTGTCTAGGAAATATTATTGAACATACAATGAGCTTTCTGATTTTCCAGTTCACTGGCTTAATTTTTACCCCCTCCCTAAGTGTTTAAAAACATTAAAATCTTACTTTAGAATACAAAGATACAGTGTCATAAATTATTATAAAAATAAGTCACTACAGTTTTGTGGGTAAATTCTAATTGCATACTGGAAAATGCTTAACAGTTCTCTGGGTATACATTTTTCTTTTGCTTCTCAAAGAACATGACTATCTTGTGAAAGAATTCGTACATGATTTTTTTCTTACAACACCAAGATTTTAGTGGAAATTAAACATATCCATGACCTTAGGCAAGACATCAAACACACTATAATAAGAGTATGTTTTATGCATTCTGTCAGAAATATGTAGGGAAGTCAAGGTAACAATGTATAATAACATTTCCAGCATTTATGTTGGAATGTGTCTGGAAAAATAAATAGTTCAACTCTGCAAAAATTAGCAAACATCCTTTATTTTTTCCCTCACAGTATGAATAGGGAGCCATTTTCTACATGGGAGAATGCAGAAATTGGGGAGGGAAGCGCTATGTCTGAATCTCAACTCACTTGTATGATTCTGGGGAACAAATGTCTATAAATCTCTGAAAGTTAGTTTCTTACTCAGACACAAAATGGAGATGCAAAGTACACATTTGAAAGTCTGTTGAGAAACTGTATGCAAAATACTATATACACAAAACAACCCTGCATTAATACATTCATTAGTTCCTTTATATTTTGTGAGCCTCAAAGTTTCTGCAATATAAAATAAGGCAACATATTATATATAATATTGTATATGCAAATTCATATTTAGTTAGAATTGGGCAAAATCACAGTAAATTTCAAAACTAATGAAACTGGAAATTGACACAAACATCACAAGTTCCAGAAAAAATGACAATATGTTCTTTATAATTTCCTCTGTATAATAATTCCACTTATATATTATTTGGGTAAATACTTTTTGATCACCTCTTACAATGAAAATTTGAAATCTTGTATATAGAGATGATGTAAATATAATATAGTTGTTAAGAATAGGTTTTCTCCTTTAAGTCTACTTCCCTTTTTTCTTGCTATATAATGTCCAAATAGTGAACATATTCTGTGCCTAGACCTAGGCCATGATGCCAGAAAAATGATCACATGGTCCTAGAAAGAGAAAAGGAGAGCCTCCCCAGTGGCGCAGCGGGTTGAGCACTGCACTGTGAAGCTGTCCACAGCCTCTGCAGCAGGGGTTCGATTCCCGGTCTGCCAGGGAGATTCCCACAAGGTGAGGCAGACCTTTCCTGTTGCACCCGCTGCTCCATTTAGCAGTGCTTTCGGTCCATCTGCCTGTTCTGCTCCCCACTCTGTCTCTAGTAAATCTTCTCACCCTGCCACGCTTCTGGCCTGTACCCCAGCTCTTGTAGAAATAAATAAGTATTTAAAAAAAAAAAGAGGAAAGGAGTGACACTTAATGAATTATTACAGTCTGAGCAAAGATACTGTTAGAAAAAAATGAAATCAGAAAAGTCATTATTTTCCTAGTTCCTACCATAGTTACTAGCTCGTGATTGGTATTGGACTAATAATTTTTGACAAAATTTAAAATTGCATGAATAAATATGCCTGGAAAAACTCCAGTCTGAGTCCTAGAAGCCGCTTCTGAACTAATAACTTACTCTAACAATAAATTACTCAGAATGGGCAGGACTCTAGTTATTTTAATATATCTCATGAAAATGAAATTAAAATTAAATATACTCTCTACTCTTCTTTCTCATATCTTTATTACAAAAATACTTGCATCTGCACTTATGCTAATGGACACCAACTATGATAGAAAGGGAGGGACAGAGTGAAAACAGACACCTTAATTTACAAATTTTCCACAAGCATTATTAAATGCAAAGTGAACAGCCCTTTTGGAGGGGCCTATTCAGGAGTTTTGCCTCCTTAACTTAATGAGATTTATCATAAATTCATCTCTTAATATATGTCTTTAGGAAAAAAATAATTCATATCAAGTCAGAAAAAAATTTATGTACCTCAGCAAGTTTTTGAAAAACACTGACTACATTCACTTTTAGTAGATTGTACCTCCCTTATTATAGAGATAGTGACTAATGGATTTCAGAATTAGTAACATAATATTAATTTAACAGATATTGCACCATTTACCATGGTGAAAATTCATTATGGAATCTACCAAATCATAGCCAGTTCCACATCCCCTGTCTCTATTGTGTCACTTAAGCCTAGTTCCACACATCTATATATGGGGCATACTCCATATTACATGCCTTCCTTCTGCTGCAGAGATACTAAACAAATTCATTTTTGTATTCTATGTATCTAGCATGTTCATGGAACACATGTAATCTTAATAAACATTTTTAAGATTAAATAATAAAAAGAGGGCCTCCCTGGTGGCACAAGGTATTAAGCACCACACTATGAAGCCATCCACAGCCTCTGCAGCATGCGTTTGATTCCTGGCCAGCCAAGGAGCAACTAACATGGTGAAGCAGACCTCTCCTGTCTTGCCCACTGCTCCCCTCAGCAGTGTATTTCTGTCAGTCTGCCTGTTCTGTTCCCCGCTGTCTCCAGTGAATCCTCTCAACCCCCACATCACTGGCCTGTACCCCAGCTCTTGTATGCAGAAATAAATAAATCTGTTAAAAAATTTTAAAAAAAGACACATATGGAAGTACAAGGATATTTTTCTTTCAGGATAAAGAACAATGTCTAATAATACATTTAGTTTATAAGGAATCTATAGTAGATTTATAACTGAATTACCTGCTTTCTTTTATCTAAAATTTCCACATACTACCCATTTACCACTCAGCATTTATTATATATGAACAATATAATTTCTCCTTTATTCTCTTCTTAAATCTACCCATTGGCTTTTCCCCCAAATTGTCTTTATTTTGTTATTAGCAGCCACAGCTCTTTCTCTTGATAGTGTGTTTCTACAAATCCCTTGTGTCTAGCATTGAGATGATTTCTTTCAAACTTTGTCTTGCTCAGTCACTCAGCTTCCATCGAGTATCTTGTTCTTTCATAAACATAGCATGTTCAGTATCATTTTAACTTGCTTGATCTTTCTGATTTATATTGACACCATAGAATCCTTAACTACTTCATGTCTTCAGGATGTAGCAAGTATAACATTATTTTTCTTGGAGGTATTTTCTGACCACATCTGAACTATCTTTGATTTCTAAAGTCACTTCTTTTTCATTAGTGCTTTTGTCCCTCTCTGAAATTATCTTGTCCATTTAAACATTGTCAGGTATCATTCAACTGCTTTTTTCTTATTTCTTTTTTTTTAAGATTTATTCATTTATTTATACAAGCACTGGGTACAGTCAGAAACGTGGGAGGGTGAGAGAATTCACCAGAACCAGAGTGAGGAACAGAACAGGCAGACTGATGAAACACACTGCTGAGGGGCACAGTGGGCGTGGCAGGAGAGGTCTGTGCGGCATGTGGGACCCTCACAGGTGGCCAGGGATGGTACTGGCACTGCAGAGGCTGTAGGCAGCTTCTCAGCCCAGTGCTCAACCACTACGCCACCAGGGGAGGCCCTCAACTGCTTTTGAATTCAGGTCCTTGGATGCTGGAACCATGTAGTTTCTATCTTGTGCATAATGTGTTGTGATTGTTTAGAAGAATGTAGCAAAGAATGTATCACAGTGAATGTATGCAGAAAGAATGACCACATGATTACAAAGACCAAATAGCCATGAAAAATGTAGTTTGCACATTTTTAAGGTGAAAGTTATTCTGAGACAGAATAAAATTAAATTTAATTTGTATCCTTTGAACACATTAGGTGAGATACCATGTTGACAAAGAGTATAAAACAGAAAATTGTGGA
Organism: Talpa europaea; assembly: GCF_964194135.1. Classification (NCBI taxonomy): domain Eukaryota; kingdom Metazoa; phylum Chordata; class Mammalia; order Eulipotyphla; family Talpidae; genus Talpa; species Talpa europaea. The sequence continues at coordinate 124,133,928 of NC_140072.1, forward strand.
TTCTGTAACTTTACCATGATATTATTTTAAATTTATATATATAAATATATATTATTCAATGGCTATCTTAAAAATGATGCCTTTTTAAATTATTTTATGTTACTTAAAGAGAATCACATTTACACAAATAACTTTTACACTAAACCAGAGTTGACTGCTATTTAATTGCCCCCAACAAAAGAGATATCATACCTCCATTATAATATGAAGAAAAACTCCAAATTATTTGGCCATTACACAATTTTAAAAATGCATTAAAATGAAGTATGAATTATTACTTTATTATTCTATACTTGCTACCAAAAAAGTATAAAAAGGCAAAAAATGAAGCAATTAAATTTACAGTTAGGGGCCTCCCCGGTGGCGCAGTGGTTGAGCGCTGGGTTGAAAAGCTGCCAGCAGCCTCTGCAATGCCGGTTCGATCCCCGGCTGCTCCCTGGCCACCAGAGGAGGGTCCCCCATGGCGCGCAGACCTTTCCTGCAACCCGCTGCTCCTCTCAGCAGTGTATTTCGGTCCTTCTGCCTGCTCTGCTCCCCGCTCTGGCTCTGGTGAATTCTCTCACCCTCCCGCGCTTCTGACTGTACCCAGTGCTTGTATGTATGTATGTATAAATCAATAAAATCAATCAATCAATTAATCAACCAATAAATCTAAAATAAATAAATAAATTTACAGTTATTACAAAATCATTTAAAAATTAGGGACATGAATGTATGCATATAATGAAAACTATAATGCATTTGTATGTTCATGTCAAAGACCTCATAATATATTAATGATTTTTTTAAAGATATATTTATGAATACAAGAACAGGGGTACAGGCCAGATGTGTGGCTGGAGAGAAGATTCACCAGAGACAGAGCAGGGAACAGAACAGGTAAACTGACTGAAATGCACTGCTGAAGGGAGCAGTGGGTGAATTAGGAGAGGTCTGCTGCGCCATGTGGGTAGCTCCCTGACTAGGGTTCAAACTCGTGCTGTAGTGGTTGCAGACAGCTACATAATTTGTGTCTTAACCCCTTGTGCCACCAGCGAGGCCCCAACACATTAATACATATTTTTTTTTCACTTTTTAAAGACAGTTTTTGATTTGAGCATGCTTTTCAAAAACCATAGCATATTTATACATAAAGCAACATTTACAAAATTGTTAAGAGAATTAAGTGAATAAATATATCATCAGTACCTCTTAAACCTTCTGTAATGGGTCCTGAGCACTTAAAGTAAAATTTTATAGTTTTCTCTAAGTTATCAGTGGATTGAATTATAATTTGAGAATCCAAGAATATGGGCAGTGAAAATGATAAATTATACACAGAACCGCTATTCAAATCCCCTTACTTTTGAACCAGTCTGAACCAGTCCCAGTCGGTTTGAGACAGCAGGAGCCAGTGTCAGTTGGTTTGAACACCTCAAAACATGTTTTAGCAATTTTGATAGTCAGAACCAGTGTCGGTTAGTTTCAGTTTTAGTTGTTTTCAGTTTCAGGTCTTTCAATAAGGCAAAAGGGGGTTCAGGCAGTTTCAGTTTCCATTGGATTGAACAATACTGCACCAGTTGGAACCAATTTCAGCCATTTTGAGCTAGTTGGAATAGGTTGTAACGAACTGGAACCAGCATGAACCAGTTTCATCAGCCAGTTATAGCCATCTCGAACTGGTTTCAGTCAGTTTGAGCCAGACAGAGTCAGTGTCAGTTGAATTCAGGTTCAGCTGGCATCACTTTCATTTGATTTGAGCAACTCAGAACCAATCTCAGCAACTCATTGACAGTCTGGACCAGTGCAGTTAGTCTGTTTCAGCTGCTTTTGGTTTGAAGTCTTCAAATAACTTAACAGGGGTTTTAGGCAGTCTCCATTGGTTTGAACAAGACAGAACTGGTCGATACAGGTTTTAGGTAGTTTCAACTGATCAGAAATGGTTTGAAATGGTCAGAACCCATTTCAGCCAGTTTGAACAAGTCAGAATCAGTTTAGGCTGATTTGAAATGGTCAGAACAGGTTTCGGCTGGCCAGACCAGTTTCAGCCAGTCAGAACTAGTCAAAACCGGCTTGAGCCGGTCAGATCTAGTTTCAGTTTGTTTGAGCTGGCCAGGACCAGTTTGGGCTGGTTATAACAGCTCTGAAACGGTTTCAGCCTCTTTGAGTCAGACAGAGCCAGTGTTATTTTGAGCTAGACAGAGCCAGTGGTTTCACTTTCAGTTGGTATCTCTGTCAGTTGGTTTGAACAACTCAGAACTTGGTTCAGTAATTTTGAGACAATTTAAACCAGTTTCAATTGGTTTCAATTTCACTTGCTTTTGGTTTCAGTTCTGTGAACAACTCAGAACAGGTCTCTGGTTTCAGCCAACTGGAACCAGTTTCTGCCAGTTAGAATCATTTGGAACTAATCTCAGCCAGCTGGAACTAGTTTGAGCTGGTTGGAACCAGTCAAAACCGGTTTCATCTGGCAAGAACCAGTAGGAATTGGATTCAGCTGCTTAGAAACCGTTCAGCCAGAGTGGGATCTGGTCAGAACTGGCTGCATCAGTGAGGAACCGGCTTCAGGTGATTTGAACCAATTAAAACAGGTTACAGCCAGTTTCAGCCTCATTGAGCCAGATGAATTCAGTGTCAGTTGGTTTCAGTTTCACTTGGTTTGAACAACTCAGAATGGTTTTAGGCAGTCTCAGTTTCCATTGGTTTGAGCAAGTCAGAACAGTTCAGAAATGGTTTCACACGGTTTGAGGTGGCCTGAACTGGTTTGAACCAGCCAGAACCAGTTTGAACCAATGGGAACTGGTTTCAGCCAATTTCAACTGGTCAGAATAGGTTTGAGCTGGTCAGAACCACTTTAAGCTGGTCAGAACTTGTTTGAAATCACCAGAACTGGTTTCATCTGTTTGGAACTGCGTTCTGCCAGCCAGAACCGGTTTGAACCAATTGAATCTGGTTTTAGCTGCTTGTAGTAGAACCCATTTCAGTTAGTTTCACCAGCAGATCCAGTATCAGTTGGTTTCAGTTTCAGTTGGTTTTACTTACAGTTGGTTTGAACAACTCAGAACCTGTCTCAGCAATTTTGAGGCAATCTTAACCATTGTCAGTTTCAGCTGTTTTTGGTGTGAGTTCTTCAAATAAGTTAAAACTGGTTTCAGACAGTTTCCGTTGGTTTGAACAAGTCAAAACTGTTCAGTACTGGTTTTAGCTGGTTTCAGTTGGTTCAGAACAGGTTTGACATGGAAATCAAAGAGTGCAATGAGCATTTGCAAGATAGGCAGAGCAGCCTGCCTATACAAAGCATTGACAATATGCAATCAGATATTATAGACTTGAAACTCAGGGTCATGGCTGTGGCATCTAATCACCAATTGGTAGGTCGTTTATGAATATCAGCACAATCTGAAGAGTGATCAATAATTTTGAAGTAACAGGATATAACTTTAAAAGATTAGTAGATAGTATCTTTTAGTCTCAAGAGGACATACTATAAAATTGTATTTCATAATATGCACACAAAATAGGACAATTTTTTTGAAGTTTTATTGCTTTTGAGTTACTCTGGTTTTCTACCCTTTCACCAGTAGTCCCTTGAGCAGCTGAGCATGTAACTGTGTTAATGATCTGTTTAAGTAAAAGCTTTATATAATTGCTATGAAATTTGCCATTTGTTCTACCACCTCAGGGGAAAAGAGTTTTCTTAATATTTGCACTTTATCTTCTACTTAATTTTACTATCAACTAGATTGTTCATGACATTTTACCTTCTTTCCTTGAAACTAGATGAAAAGATTCTATTGTTTTGCATGCTGGTGTCTCTGTGGAGGTACACTATGGACTTAAAGGAGACTTAGAGGTTTTTAACAGTTAGAAGGCTAGTACTCAATATTTATCCTGAAGTTGCCATGACTACTAATGCAGGCAACATTTGCTGAACAAGCGCAAGTAAGAGATAGCCAGAAAAGCACAAGGGGTCTCATTAATGGTTTCAACGATTAACCACAGTGAAAATTAGTGAGTGAATGTGTTGTCTTGATTTACTATTCTGATGATCTTGGTAATGATAAAGGGAGACCATTTAACTATATATATGTAGACATATAGTTACGTATAGTTTTATATATAATGCATACATAGTTATATTTAGTGTGTATATAGTTATATATAGTTTTATATGTAGTGTATATATAGTTATATATAGTCAAAATATGTGTGTACATACATTTACATACACACACATATATATAATTTGATAACTTCATTCTTATTGGTGATCAGATAACAGGTTAATTACTCTAATTTTACTCCATCACCTAGAATAATAACATAAACAATTGCTGGTAATATTTTTTACCTGAAATCAGAAGCCAATAAACCTCTGATATTTGTTAAATATTTGTATTACAATTTTATACTACATTAAAATTTTAGTAAAAACACATACATAAGAGGTTTTTATATATATATATATATATATATATATATATATAAATGCCTGTGTGTACGTGTATATGTGCCCAAATAAAGGCTTTTTCATGTGAAAAGAAATTTCGATTGTCAGGATCACTTGTTTTTGTTTTGGGTATTAAACATTTAGACTCATTCATACTTTAAATGTCATTTTGCTAGCAAGTCTGGGCTGTTTTATAAAAAGGTTAATTTTCAAAACTATGGTCATAAGGGTAAACTCATTTTCAATTTTATTCACTGGATTTTACTATTTAAGTCACTAATTATTTTTTCTGTTAGTATAAATACTCAGTTTATAGAACAGAATATCTCAGTTGATAGAACAGAATATCCTATTATGATTTTTAAAAATTGAAAAAAAAAAAAAACAACAAAACACTCAGGCAGAGGCATAGGGCACTTGGATCCAGAGTCCAGCTACTGATTCATAGAATTCATGGACCTAAATCATCCTATTTTTCCACAATTCCTTTGCAGTGCAGTGGCTAACTGAAGACAGTTTTGAACTCACAGTATTTAGCCAGTTTCACCTACTTGTCAACTTCATACTATTATTGCGCTATGGTTTTCTGTTTCAATGGGCAAAGTTAGTATAAGTATAGAGTCAGCTTAACCAAAATTAACTTTAGGTCAGGTAAATTAATTATCTTATTTACTAAAATATTGACAGTATTTTTCTGTTTTGCACATTTTCAATGTGTATATAATAGTATAATTTTAGGCAAGAATTTGTGAACTATTATGACCTGTAAGCTGAATCTGGTCCTCGATCAATTCTTGTAAGCAGAGTGCTAATTAAGCACAAAATCCATCTATATGCATATTGGCCATGATTGCTTTCAGTCAACAATAGACAGTTGCGTAGCTACAATAGAAACTATATGGTCCACAAATCCTAAATTATTTGCTGCTTATCTCTTTATACTAAAGTTTGCCAAACTCTTCTTTAAGGAGAAAAATGTATGATACTTTCATAGTATCTTTATGGTGGGAAACCTAACAAATACAAATTAGTGGTAATCAATTGTAAAAAAAATACCCTATAATCTTTCATATTTTTTGAAAATAGATAATATATATTCATACTTTTAAAAAGGTATTTATTTATACATACAAGAACTGGAGTACAGGCCAGAAGTGTGGGAGGTGAGAGGATTTACTGGAGACAGAGTGGGGAACAGAACAGGCAGACTGACTGAAATGCACTGCTGAGGGGAGCAGTAGGTGAGTCAGGAGATGTCTGCTGCACCATGTGGGTTGCTCCCTGGCCAGCTGGGGATCAAACTCATGCTGCAGTGGGTGCAGATATCTTCATAGGTTGCATCTTAACCCCTTGCGTCACCAGGGAGGACCCTATATTTAGACTTGTAAGAAATACTTTTAGTTGATAGAGAAAGACCCTCAAGGAAAGTACTTGGAATAAAAGAATCTAGAAATTTGCATGTGCATATATACAAGTACCAGCAAAGTATTCTATAGAGGTCTACATGCCGTAGACATGTAAAACCTTCCCTTTAAAAAAATTTGTTGCTGCACTGTCTCCTTTCATTAGTAACTTATTTCAGTTACATACAAGGATTACTAGTTTTCTTTTATAAAATAAATTCTAGGGTTAAAGCATTACAATTTAACAAATATCTATAATTAACTTTTAAGTTATAAAGGGAAAAATAATATTGTAGCTTATAATTGTCCATAGAATTGCCAGAGTAAGAAATCATGAATTGATTTCTCTGGATTGAAAAAAAAAAATTGAAGCTTGAAACTAGAACATATTCTAAGAGAAGTATAATTAGATAAAGTTAATGTTCCCAGCAGGATCTATACATTCTATTTCTAATTTCTAATCTACACAGAGCTTGTAAATCTTTTATGACTTTTGGCATGGATTTAGTCATTAATCTCTCTAAAAGCAATTTAAAATGAATTCATTATGTAACTTATTTATATAATAGTTTAACAAGGAAAGCTGCTATGCCTGATTATAGGATAAATTAAATGTATAAAAATGTGTGTAAGTATGTGCATATATGAATATATATATCTACATGTACATGCATGTATATATACACACATGCATAAGCAAGCTACAACATAGTATGTATTAGTATATCATTTACATATTTTTCATGGATCATTAGCATTTGAGAAATTGTATTTAAGTTTAGTGAATATAATAAAATCATCATTATTCATTATGTTCTTCTGTTTTTTATGACTTTTTCTCTGCTAAAAAAAGGGATAAATATATATGATTATCTCTTTTCAGAAGGAAGATTAAACAGTTCACTCCTAAGCATTCACCCCAGTGGCTCCTAAACTCCCCATTGGGTAGTCAGATAGTGAGGGCATCTGCACAGGTAAATAGGAATCATTCAATTATGACAAAATAGTGGTTTTAAGTGTGACAAAGACAGAAGTGGTTTGAGGGGATATAAGGGAGATTTGAATTCTGTATTCTAAAAACATTGGAAGTTAATTTGTTTTTCTTAGTCCATAACGTTGTGACTTAGCATATTGTACTTGAATTAAGCTAAGAAAATCAGTTCTCAATGGTTTAAACCAGCTGAAACTGGTTCTGACTGGTTCAAACTGGTTCTGAACAGTTCTAACTGGTTCTGACCAGTTCACACCCTCTGAAAACAGTTCCAACTTGTTCAAACCGGATCACACTGGCTGAAACAAATCCTGACAGGTTCAAACCAGTTCCAGCTGGCTCAAACTGGCTGAAACCAATCCAACCTCTTTGACTTGTTCAAACCATTGGAAACCTGAAACCTCATGAAACCCGTTTTGAATTGTTAAGAGAATTAAAACCAAACCAAACAAAACTGAAATCAACTGACACTAATTCCTACTCTCTAGAAACTGCTGAATCTGATTTTGTGTTGTTCAAACCAACTGAAAGTAAAACCAAGTAAAACCAAGTAAAACCAACTGAAACTGAAACCACCTGATACTGGCTCTGACTGGTGCTAACCAGCTGAAACAGGTTTGGACTATAACCAGCTGAAACCAGTTCCAACTAGTTCAGACTGGTACCAACCAGATGGAACCAGTTCCAACCATTTCAAACAAGTTCTGACAAGCCCAAAGTGATTCTGACACATTCAAACTGATTCCAACTGGCTGAAACCATTTGAAACCGCTTCTGATTGGTTCAAGCTTGTTCTGACTGTTTCAAACCAGTCCGGACTATCTCAAGCCATCTGAAACCAGTTCTGTCCTGTTCTGACTTATTTAAACCAACTGAAACAGAGCACCTGAATCCTGTTCTGAGTTGTTCAAATCAACTGAAACTGAAACCAACTGAAACTGAAACCAACTGACTCTAGCTGTCTCTGGCTCAAAAAGGCTGAAACCAGTCAGAACTATTATAACTGGCTGAAATTAGTTCAAACTGGTTCAAACCACCTGAAACTAGTTACCCATAGTCCAGTAAAAATTCCATCATCAGTCACCAAATGCATGCAGTAATATGTTTCCAGATAATTCCATTCCTTATCTGTTAAGCATCCTCAGACTTACTATTTTTTTTCACTGAGGCCAAATACATCTGTGGATTAATCAAGTCATTAATGACTTTTTAAAACTCAGAGCCCCGGAGCACATTTAATTGATTGTTTTGTGCTTCAAATTTGGAGTGGACTATTACATGACATAGCTCCAAATAATAGTACCAAAAGTTAAACAAGGTGCATGTGTATTGCTTTCCAAGTTTTCTTTAAAATTTGTTGTAATCTTACACATATTGTAACATATCCAGTGTATAGTTTCATTATATAATATATTCTCTTAGTCTTATAAACTGAAAAATCTCTAATGAAATAGAATATTTTTAAATAATCAATTATTAATCACGCCAATGCTAAATTTAATTTTCATATTTCATATATTTTAGTATTAAAATACTATTATGTAGTGATTAACTTCTTTGCATAAATTCATATCCACATTTCTTTCTAATACTATGTCTTTAAATGTATTATTGTAACTAAAGTTACTTACTCAAGCAGTTGGTGATTTCCTAAATTTTACCATACAAATGAGAATAATTGTTGAAAAATGTAATTTTAAAATGTTCTGTTAATCCTAATATATATTCTATGACATCAGCTACTGAAAATTCAGCATATACTGCCATATACACTACAGGTACCGTTTAGCTTTCACAAATTTAATATTTCTACACTTTGTAACAGGGATACACAATTTTGCAGCATAAGCACAAAATTATTTTATTTATTTCATGACCAGGGGATATTCGTTAAAAATCAATAATCATGAAATATCTTTACCATTACAAAAAATAAGAAAAGAATCTTTGACTAAATGGCAAATTTTAAAATGAAAAGTTAATCCCAAGAAAATTGAATTCATTGTGATAAACTCAGTCTTGGCAATTATATATTTTTCCATGAACATATGGAATTCAGAAGGAGAAATCAAACTGAAATTTTAGATGTCATAGAAATTTGTTTGTAATTATTAAAATTATAGTTTCTGAAATGAACCTAATCACATTATTATGCTGTTATATAAATTTATTTGAAAAACTAGTTTAATGTTTATTCCACAATCCTTGTAGCACACAGAAAATGCATTTCTCATGTGGCTCGATTTACTTTCACATGAATGTCATGTTTCTTAAAGAAAACTTGTTACATGTTTTCATTTTTAATATAAGAATAGCAATTTTAGGCCAACCTGAAGAAAACTTAAATACAAGTCATTCATTAGCTTTCTTCTCCTCATCCCAAGTAGAAAATGCATTCCCTTCAGAATTTTCCCACAGAAAAATAAAGCTCTATGATCCTAAAAACTCAAGTAACCGATTAACTGATTTTAGTTGTCAGCACAACATTCTTCATAATAAAACATCAGAGGTGTTTACAAATACTCCTAATATCTGTGTTTGCTTTCAAAGTCTTTATATGTGTGGGCTGAAATCCCCTCTGGAGGAAACTTGGCACCAAATACTGTAGCCATCAATAGAATTTTTATTCCCCCTATCTGAAAGGATCGACTAGAACTTTGAGTTTACAGAATCTTACTCTTCAAAAGCCCATCTTGGATATTTTGCAGTTTCTGTCTTTGTGTGTATTTTGGAAAACATTTGCAAATCTCAGTGCATTATTGAAAGTACTGCATTTGCTTCTTGTGAATGTATACACTTTCTCACTCCTTATTTGTCATGTTTGAATTTCACTCATGCTCAAAACCCTTATCTTTTCTTGAAACACATTTTTGTAAGTGTCTCCAGACAATTTCTGAAGTTTTCTCATATAAAATATATATATTTAATTGTAGATATATGAGATGTAATTGGTTAATTATTACCTGAGCAGAATGTACCATTTTGAAGAGAAAAAATTCTATATCTGTTTATAGTAAAGCTAGGTCGGTTTTATTGACTCTGTAGCAAGGAAGAATGTAATTCATAGTTTTGAGAACTATGTCTTGTTAGGCAAACTGAGTATTTGGTTTTAGTTCCGTATAGACAGGACTGGGTGTTCTGGTGGGATATCAGAGACAAGTTGCTTCATTTGGCTGATTACTTAAAGGAAAAGAGAGGTGGGATAAGGAAGAAAAAATTCAGTGAGTCCCCAGACATTCTTCAGTCCAATTTCATAAATGAAAAGTTGAGAGTTCTGGTCTTTGGGAGCTATTTTAGGAGATAATTGAGAAAAAATAAAGAGAATGTTGATTTTATAATGATTTGTCTTAAATTACTCATTCTTAGATGTTAATTCTTTAAATTATCTCTGAAGACATCTCAGTTTATACTAAATCATATGGAGATGTATAGATTGGTTTTTAGCTCTACGGAAATCATAAATATTAAAATATATTCACAGACTGATAGACCTTCTAATAATAATGAATATTACAATGCACCTTCTGAGTCTATTTTAAGCATTTTATAAGGACTAATTGACTTAATTTTACAAATCATTCTGTAAGACATTATTGAGAGAATCTTCATTTTACAGATGAGGGAACTAAGGCACAGGGACTTAAGAAACTTCACATGTGTGCTGAGTTCCTGAACCACAGTATCCTTCCTCCAGAGACTTTAGAAAGACATTGTTCTTTTCTGCTCCTAAACTGCATTCCTCTTCTCATGGTACCTTTCTCCACCTTCAAAACCAACAGTGCAACTTCTTCAAATCTCTGTCTGCATTGTTTCATTACAAATTCTCTCATAAAGACATTTGGAACCACCCAGAGATTGCAGAATGCTCTTCACATTTCAAGATTTTTAACTTCATTGCATCTGCAAAGTCTCTTTTGCCACTAAACTATATAACCCAGTTAACAAATTGGCAGTGAATATGAACAGACAGTTCACCAGAGAAGATATCCAGAAGGCTTATAATAACTCTAGGGTTAATTTTGTGACTGGCTACTTTGTCTGTCTCCCACTAGTATGTACAATTATGGACATAGAGACAAATGTGCCAGTAACCCCTCATGATTACATTAAAATTGCCTTACACATATAGAATGGAACAAGAAATTATTGTTTGAATGGATGAATTCTGTTTTTCTTGTCTAAATTTTTTCTTAAGGAATAATTAGATAATAGTCTTTGGCTGAGATTTGATAGGCTAAAGATTATATATAAATATCTGTGTTAGATCTACTTTCTCTCAAATGAAAAAAATGCAATCACAAGAATTAAAGAAGTGCATCCTACCTAATAATTTATAATTTGCTTTAACTACTGTAGATTTTTTTTTTATGAGGAGATACTAGATGCAAAACAAAACCAATTGAACACATAATATATGTGACCCTATGATTTTTTCCTTACAAAATGATTTAAGTCATATAGTGATATCTACTGGTAGATCTTTTCTGCTGTGTATGTAGATATTAAACATTCTAACTGGGGCCACAACTCAAGCAAAGCAGTGATCACTTCCTTGTCTGTTACTCTCCTGATACACGTTTTACATTCTCTGTGCTGTTTATAGTACCCCCTCATGCACTGGACTGTTTGTTTGCTTTCCTCTGTGCCTTATAATGATGTTTTCCCTTCTGTTTGAAATGCCTTTCAAACATCATTTATACCACAATTCCTTTTCTTATTTTCTCTGCTGCAGGCAGATCCCCCACACACACTCTGGGGTTGGTTAGGTGCCAAGTTCTGCACTCAATACACCCTTGCACAAGCTTTTTTCATAGCAATTGTGGCATATTGTCATTTTCTTTTGAGACTTCCTATCCCACTGAACTCTAAGAACCCTGAGGATGAATACTGTTTTATTCATATTTATAAATCCATCTCAGGTTTAGTGCCTTCCATTTAACGGGCACTCATTATGAATTTGATAAACTAATCAGATCACAGAGTCATGGACTTGAAAATGAAGAAGCGCCTGTCTCTTAGTGGCCTCAAAAGACATAACTGACATAGATTGTGAACTACAAGCCAAGCGCTTTTTTCATAGAAAAGTCCCTCTGGTCCTACGCACTCTTATTTTAGACACCATTAAAAAAAAAGTGCTTGCTTATTTGATTTCCCAGCACACAGAAAATTAAAAGCAGCAATTTGGAGGCAGTAAGACATGATGCTAGAGGCCAAAAAGAAGTTATAGCTGCTGACTTGAGGTTATACAAAGGTGATAACAAATATATAAATGGCACAGTTATTTTTCAAAATTGAATCATGGCTACCAAGCTCTAATATGTTCTTTAACTAGGGATAACTTATATTTTAAACAATTGTTTTAAAAATACAACTATAAAATTTCACGGGTTTGCATTTTAACCATGTATTTCCAAATTAATCTCATTACCAAAAAAAATCACACAATAAAGGAAATATTTTGAACTAAATAATAATAGAATATAATGTGATGCAGATGTTGGATGTAACTTTAACAAGTGTAGGGACAATATACAGCTTTAAATGCATAAATGTGAAAATAGGACAACACTGGAAAATGAAGAAAAGAAACAAGGAAATAGTAAAGAAAAAAAATCTAGGATCAATGAAATAGGTAGGTTAATTGTACTTCATTGAGAGAATGAAGAAAGTCTCTATTTGTTTCCTTGCAACAGTTATTAAAATTAACACATTTACTGATTAATCTCATGGCATTGTATCAGTTACAGATCTCTGGATTCTATATTTTCAATGGAATTATTTTGAACAAGTAACTTGCACTTATTTATTGAATGTTTATTACCTATTTGGCACCATTGCATAAAAAAAGGAAAAGTCTTGGGTTTATATAGTTATAAAACAGGAAATTATCAAAGAGCAAAAAATCATCAAGTAAATATAAAATCAGACAAAAAGAAAACATAACAGCTACCAATGCTTATTTTGTAGGTGATATTACCATAATATGTGTGGACACACCTCTATCAGTAAGAATAGAGGGGTGGAAATTGGATTTTCTGATCCATGATGCCTTCCCTATAAAGAGCAAATGCATAGGTTTGACTATCAGAGATAAATTTGGTGATAATAAACATGTTGATTCTCATGGATGAACACCTGAGGCTTATACAGTGTTTTAATGCAATATTGCTTCAGTGAAATAATATGTGTAGAAAGAGTCAGGCAACTGAGGCACCATCAAAATAGAAATTCCAAGATGTGGTTCTCTCTACACAGAAATAAGGGTCAAGGGGAATTTATGTCCTTCATTCTTATGGGAATACTAGTTGATATTTCAGGAAGGAGACTCAGTTATGATTCAACAGAATAATATAGTGAAGTTCTTGTGTAGATGAAAAGAAAACAAGAGACTAGGACTGATGCTTTAAACATACGGTTTAATGTTTACAAATTTGACTTCTATAGTTTTCTTTGATTCCCAGCAATCTAAACTTGAATGCGTCTGCTGAATTTGAATGCCAAGTGTATTGATTATACAGGTTTAAAAGGTCATGTATAGGTCAGAAGAGGGGAGGGATATATCTTGGAATCTCAATAACATAAATCCCTATACTTCTGAGGTCTGACATGGGGGTAACAAAGAATCTGCTTATGAACTATTGGAAATATGAATCAAGTTCTTCAAATAAGATTTTTTTAAAAAACTAGAAGAACATGAAATTTACAATAGGGAGTTTTCTCTCCTGATAAGCTTATTTCTCAACTATCCCCACTACTCCAGCCCAGCTCCACAACTTTATCATGAGAATATGAATAACACTCATTTATGATGAATATGGACAAACTGGGGAAGTTTTCATCACTTAAACTTAGGACCATATCAGCTGCTTGTAAAAACTTTTCTCTGTGACTTAAAGATGGACTGGAGCATTAACTTATTCCATTAATTTGGGACATTCTCTCTGACCAGTACAATCCTTTCAGACACTTGAATAATACATGTTACCCTGCCTTATACTACAGAGAGCTGAAGTCAGGAAACTCTGTCTCCTGAGAACATAATTTCACATTATTGCAAGAAAAAATTCCAAATGCATTAGCATCTTGTCAAAGGTCCTCTGCAGTCTAGACCCACAGGTTCTATTCTACCTCATGCACGTAAAACACAAAAAAGTGTCCTCAAAAGTGCTATATATGTCTGAGGGATTTTAGACCTCAACTTTCAAAGGCAGTTTTCTAAGAATAAAATGAATCTATTTAAAAATATATCCGTCTAAGAAAACGTGTGTGCCTTCCCTTCACTCTCTCTCTACTGATAGAGAACTCAGAGAACTACTTGTTGGCTCTCATAGGTTACACACACACACACACACACACAGTTAAATGTACTAGAATAGCAAACTTAAAGAAATAGCACAGAACACAGCATTAAAAACATGTTTGCATATAGGGCAGCTCAGAAAAATATGGTAAATGATAGAATCTACTACATGATCTAAACGTTATAAGCATCATTTAGTTGCAGTCAAAAAGAGATTTACTTGTTTAAAAAGAAATCCAAATGCAGACATTGTCCAGAAAAATTTTACCCAGGTTTATTTGTAAATGTTATAAAGTTGAGTGAAACTTCTTTTATCATAAGGTGGCAGTTATATGCTGGTTTACTGCTGTTATTCTAAACTAGGCTTGTTTTTCTTGCTTGCTTATCAATATTGTCCATGTTTATTCTCAGTTTGGTTGATAAACTATATGGTCACCCTATTAAAGTGCACTGCCCCAGAGGGCAAGTGAATGAGGCACCCTTGATATAATTAGAATTCTTAAGGTTAGTATTATGAAATTGAATATTAATCACTAGGTAATAAATCCTCTTGTTTTAGTTTCCCATTATTTACTTTCAATGCAATAGAAGGAAAAGCTAAGAGAGTTGTCAGATGATACATTATTCAAAATAATTTTAATATATGTATGTAATTTTTGGCACATAACTGTTAAGAAGGACACAGTCCTTCTGTCAATTTATATAAACGTATTTATATAAACATATATATAAACATATTTATATAAAATTATAAACACATTGTAGTAATAAATAGCAATCATTCAAGTGCATGTGACTTAAAAGCACTATTAACCTCATGGTATTTTAAGAACACTTAAAATTATTTTAATATTTAAAAAATTCATCACATAAGTATATAGTTATAATTCTTATACTAGCAATAATTAGGTAGTATTTAAGTTCCATAGAACTTTCAAAAATTCAGAGGTCATAAAAATTGAATAAAATTTCACGTTGTATAAAAAAATTATATTGACTAGCATTTGTAAAGGACATTAAAACATAAATGTGTATTTCATGTATTCCCGAACAGTCAGTCCAAAACACATTTGAGTTGATCCTATTCATTAATAATCATTTCATTTTGGGTATCCTTACTTTTGTGGTGTTTTTTTTAATTTCAGTACTTTTGAATGTCAATATTCCTTGTCAAATTAGCATACATTTCAATTTTAAGGCCCTTTGTGAATTAGTAGTTTTAATAAATTAATTACCTGAACAGAGTCTTAGAAAGCTTGTGGATAAAATAATAGTTTCTACTCTTTCTACTCCATGTTAATTAAACATACTGGTGAGATCATTTTGACCATATGTATCAAGCCAATTAGCACTGTCATATAGCCATGCCATGAATTCCACAAAGGAATTCAGTTAGATGAAACGTCTGGGCTAGAACAAGAAGGACCAAGAAAGTTAGTAGATACTATTTGGTAAAATATATTAAAGCTCAAAAAAAAAAATTCTCTGATATCTATCAGCTATCATTCCATGTTCCTTATTCTCTGACTGCAAAACATCAGAATTTCTTTATAACCTGATTAGTATTCTTCCAAAGTTTGGGTAAATTTCTCTATTTTCTTTACAATACTTTATATCGCTAGTTTGTCACATTATTTTGCTATATATTAATTTTCTATTGTAATTATATGTAGTGCATTTTTTTTCTATAAAATGTTTGCTTAAATTTTAATCACTTTTGTTTCCCATGCCAAGATGAGCTAGGTATCCTGCAGTGTGAAGATTCAAATTTCTTACTTTCTATGTGTATTTCTATTTGTACTTGCATAAGCTTCATATAGAATTGTTTTTATCCCATTTCATTATCTTACACATATTTCCTTTTTTTTAAAGATTTATTTATTTATGCATACAAAAGCTGGGGTACAGGCCAGAGATGTTGGGGGGGTGGGTGAGAGGATCCACCAGAGACAGAGTGGGAAACAAAACAGATAGATTGACTGAAATCCACTGCTGAGGAGAGCAGTGAGTGAGTCAGGAGAGGTCTGCTGCACCATTGGGTTTCTCCCTGGTCAGCTGGGAATTGAACTCCTGCTGCAGAGGCTGTGGATTGCTTCATAGTGTGATGCTTAACCCCTTGTGCCACTAGGGAGGCCCCTCTTACACGTATTTTCTAACGGAAATTCTGATAACAGCTGTTTTCATTCATGTGAAGGTAACCATTCTTACTATTTGCAAACTTTTCAAAATTTTATCTTTGGTATTCTGAATATCATTGTTAAGCTTCTTCTGTTGTTTCTCTGTTGACAAAGGGGATAGTGTGAGGTTTGCCAGATCTTCTCCCTTCCTTATTGAGGGTATCATATTACTTGGCTTGATTTGGAATTTTCTCACACTTTTAGCCTTGTGCCCTATTATGGCAACCTTGGAGATGAAAGGAGAGTACAGGAAACTCTTCTCAACTGCCATCATCTAGCTCACAATTTTGATTCTACTTCATTTTTCTCCTATAAATATCTTTTTTTTTTTTTTGCCCTTTGAAATTAAGAAAACAGACTCAATTCATTGGCACTTGTATTTTACGCATTTTAGATCATTGTGTTTTTGAAACTCAAGCTTTCTCTTTCCCTTTAGGTGGCATCATTTGCTTTATTTTTCTCAAATTCTTCAGTGCAAAAGGGGTAGCTACATATAATGTTGAGGAGTGATCATTGCTAGTACTTGTTTAGCAGTGAAAGCTATGCTAACACAGCATCTTAAACCATTTATGCCCAAAATGTTTGGATGTGTTAGAGCCCACTGTAGTAGCCTGTGAATGAAAGTGCTTCCTCTGAACTTTCTATTTCCCAACAAATGGCTATGAAGTCCAGTATCTAATATGTCAAGCCTGGTAAAGTGTTGCATCTTTATTAAATCAATTATATTACAGTCTCCAGAACATAAACCTGTAATTCTATAATTTTGTAAATCTCCATTTGTGTCTGGACTTGAGATAATATAAATTGCAGAGCTGCATTCATCTGCTGAGGAGTCCATAAAGGCAGTCTACAGAAAGAAGGATGAGGCAGACATACAAAGTGGGAGGGAGAGGAGAGGTCATTTGGCTCCAGGGGGGAGAAAAGAGAGGCTAGTGATATGGAATCTTTCATTCTTGAGAGATTTCCATATCTCCTTTCTCAGCCCTCAGGAGGTCTGAATGTACTGCTTGCCCTTGTGTTCCAGGAAATACTGCTGCATCCTTTATTTGCTTCTTTTTAATAAATTTATTTTTTTAATTTGTATTAAGGATTCTTAAATTCAGTTCTCTAATGAGTCAATATTAACCTTGACTAATGTATTATATGTAGTTTACATTATGGAGCAATTAATTTAAGAAATCATGTATCACACCATGCAGGTACCTGAAACAAATGATAGCTGACCAAAATAGCAGTTTTTAGTGATATCTTTCAGGTCCTTGCTATATCAACTTAACTTTTAGTTTTACCTATTTAGTTTCATTTCTAATTCCTGCTGAGTAGAATTGATTAGGCTATCAACAGTTCTTAAAATCATTTACTATTATGTTAAGTTAATCTCCTAGTATTGGAAGAAAAACAAACAAAAAGACATGTTGGTGTAAATTTCCTTTATTAAATATCATGATGGCATTTTTCTACTGCCAGCATGTAGTATTTTAATCACTTTTTCAATCAACATAAATTGAAATGCACATATTATCTCTTAGGGCATAAAAGAGCTTTTCATTTTATTTAAGGGTATATAGTACCATATTTTGCACTAAACACATTAACCATATCTTCAAAAAATAAATAAATCTCTGTGAATATTTATTATAATTTATGCCCTCTTAAGGAATGCAAGTGATATTAGAGAATTTTAAAATATACACATCAGTGTGTAAATATATAGTACATCAATTTGCATCATGTGTATGAATTCCTGGTAATTTATTATTAATTTATTCTTATCAATAAGAATAGCAAATATTGTGGAAGATGCAATATTTCTGAATTTTTCAGACATAGCCTAGTTGTTATGACCTGCCATAAGCTCTGATTATGATTCCATTGCCTACTAGTTCATGATTTGGGGCAAATTACTTAAATACTCTTAAGTCTCAGTTTCTACACTGAATTCTTTGAGATAACATGTTAGTTTTATAATATGTTTGAAACATGCAGCACAAGATCTGGTATATAATATATAATTGGCACTCAACATTAATACCATTAAGCCAGGGGATAAATAAATGCATAAATTAATATGAACATACTTGAATAATGATTGTTTCTTTCTTAGTTTCGAGGTCCCTTGTGCATTTTTCTTTCCTGACTCAATAAAAGTTTCTCTCACACTTGGAAGACACAATGCCTGAGGGAAGGACTCTTTGATTTCTTCTCTGATCCCTAGCTTATGGCTTATGGCCCCCTGTACTTGGTGATGATTCTTGGAAAATATTATTTGGTTGTCACAACTCACAGTTTGGCTGGAGAACCTTGCAACTGTGTCAAATCTATGCAGCATCATTCAAAGTCCCCCCTCTCTTCTCTGGGTTCACATTACAATGCTTGATTGATGTTTCCCATTGTCCTACCTGAGTTAAGAAAAATCATCTGTCCCTTATCTGATTTGGAGTTTCTCACTTGCAAACTTATTTCTATTAGTCTTCTTTTTTATCATCAGCTTTCTGACAAAAAAAAAGGCATAATTTTGTAGGTTATCAGACATGGTTTGATTTTTAGGGTGTGAGTGAAGGGCTTTTGTGACTGTCCACAGCCTATACTTTCTGTATTTTAACTAAGCATTTTTTTAATTAATTCAAAGTAACTTTAGTGAAAATAATCATACCGTGGTCTCAAGTTATGATGATTGATGATTTCTGTTTATGAGGTTTTCTTGTAGGAGCATAGACATTGGTATTGGAACACGTGTTCAAATTTCAGATGTTCTGTTCATTAACTATCAGTGTTTGCATATTTCACAAGGATATTTGCCCTATAAATGTCCTTGGCCTTGTAAACATCAAAAACGGCAATATTTTGATAGGGGAATGAAGCTGATGGGCAAATAATTATACTCCAAAACTTACAACATCTTTACCAATGAAGTGGGAATAAGAATTTTAACTTTATGAAATTAAAGTGAATTAGGAAATAGCAGAAATTTATGTTACAATCTTTACATATTAAGTAGGCTGTGTCTTTCTTTGCTTTACAGCTAAGAGCGGTTTGAGAAGATATTTTGGAGCTAATGGTTTAAGAAAAGACCTCAATGATTGAGAATATTGGTATCTAGGAAAAGTCTTATTATAATGTGAAACAATGAGTAACTTCATTTTTTTTTGTATATAACTTTAGACAGGATAAATAAATCCTCTCAGAACTTTGAAATTAAAAAACAGATGGTGTGGTAAGACCTCCCAGATGGAAGAGATGTGATAGATCAGAAAGGGTAAGACCGTCTTGTAGCCTGCCTACGCTACCAAGTTCATCATTAATATCTTGCTTTTCAGCTAAGCCATATTTCTTTGATTATTCTAGAATGCATGTCCCTCCATGTAATCACAGTGCTTCAGGAAACCAGAACTTAGTCTATGAAATAAAATAAAATAAAAATTGTTTGGGGTATCCCTGGTGGCCTCAGGCTTAAGTCTCAGGTGCTCTCATCTCTATTACTTGAATTCCATCCCCAGCCAGAGAGTTAACCCACATGGCACAGCAGACCTCTCCTGTTTTGCCCTCTGCTCCCCTTAGCAGTATATTTCTGTAAATCCACCTGTTCTGCTCCCCGCGCTGTCTTTGGTTAATCTTTAAACTCCTATACTTCTGTCCTACACCCTAGTTCTCCGTTGCAAGGGAAAAAAATCACTATTGTTGTAAGTTATGTATGAAGGGCACATTGAAACAGGGTAAACCCTGGGGGAAGAAGAGTGACCTGTTTGGGGGGGGGGTCTCTGTGCCTCAGAATGCAGGGCATGACTCCAAAACATACACATGGAGAGAAGCAGAAATGGTATATTTTCATAGGGAATAAAGAAAATGGAAAACAGGGAGATCACATAGGAAAAGAAAAATTATTGGCCATACATTGCAGCCGGGTGTCATTTATCTTACCTCAATATTGTTGCAAATGACAGGATTTTATCATATTTGTAACTGGGTAGTATTCTGTTGTGAAAATACCATATTTTTAAAATTCAGTTGAGAGATGAGCTTATATGCATCTGAAAACATTTCAATGAATACAAGATGACTGCAGAACGAACCATGAAGTCCCAATGACTGTGGGGCAATTGATTAGTGAGTGCGACATGATCATTTGAAACAGAAAATATGAAAATTGATGCTATTGCTCTATGAGCAATGATGTTCTTCACTAGGGAGCCACATTGTCAAAAGTAAAATTATTTAGAGCATTTCCTTCTAAATTAGATTTAATTCATTGGAGATATTAGAAATCAGTAAGCATACTTAATTTTGTCCAATTAGTACATAGCCCACACTAAGCATTCAATAAATATTTGTCAATAAAAGAATAAGCATTTTGAAAAAACAATTTATATCAGTCATACTACAAAGAACTAGAAAATATATAGTTTAAAATCGATAGTAATATAAGCAATACTTATAAGAACATGTTTGAATTAATTACTGTATTGACATTGGCTGTTATAGGACTCTCATAGAGCAATGGAATAAAACAGCATTTAATAGATTAATGATAATGTATGTGCAAGAAAAGGATAAATCTGGAAGAATATAAATTATAATGTTTTATTACATATTTTTAACATCTTCAGTGATAGCATTATATTTTAAATTACAGGACTTAGAATTTGTTTTTACTAAACTTTATATATTTAAAATAAAAATGAAATAAGTAAGAAATGGAGATCTGATTATAAAATATACATCTTAGAGTAAGATTGTACTCATTGTATAGCTCTAAATTTTCTTTTTTAGTTTCTCCTACTTTTTCTTTCCCTCTGCTTTCTTTCCCATTTATCCTTCCATTACTCAGGGCTCCCTATTTTATGATTGTTCTGACATGTCCTCCTAAGGGAATATTCAGTGTTTTAGACTGATCTCTCTAGTCTGCTCTTCAAACTATACTTGCTCCCAGCAACTTAGTTTTGTTGGAGAGTTCATAAACTATTTCACCCTGGAGTGAATTTGAAGAATACGTTACCTGAAAGCAGGATGTACAACAGTCTTTGGAGATATATAGGGACTCCTCAAATTGTATAACAAATAGTCCTGCGTATATGTCTGTAATAAGCCACGAAAGGAAATGAAGACTCCATCTAGTTATTCAGATCAGCAGAATCAACTGCAGAGGTCAAATAGGTCACCAAAATCCTGAATTCACAGTTATTATAACTGATCTGAGAAAAGCTAATCCTAACTATAAGGAGATAAAATAAAAATAATAGGGAAATAAACTTTTTCTGCTATGAAAAATTCTATGAAATCCAATAGAAAACCTCTTACTAAAGGTTTTATTCAGAACCTTTAACATATGGGATGGGTGTGTGTGTTGAGTAGGTCATTCCTCAGAACTAAGCAGAGTCTACAGAAAGGTTCCTTTGTTCTTAGTTACAGAACTGTCCTGAAATTATCAGAATGTTTTATATTGACCTTAACTTCTATTATTTTTTTTCTTTCTGTCTTAAAGATTCTTTATTTGAATATTTATAAAAACATCTCCTTTCTATAATTTATGAATAATAGATATAAGAAAGATATACTATTCTCAAATTATTTGTTGTTAAATAAAATACTTTTACATGTTTCTTTTAAAGAGGTTAAATACACAAATAGCTGTCTACCTGTGAAGTCAATGATAGGTATAATTTATGAGAAAATTTACTTTAAAATCAATAAAATCTTGCTATATTGTATACTTCTGAAAAAGTCATTAACTTGATTTTATATGTGAAAAAAGTGTTTCATGGTGTTATAGAAAACTTGTATATCAAAGCAACTAACAGAATGTGAGAAGGCACCCATAAAATGAGAGAAAATATTTGTGATTTATATATACAATAAGGTACTAGTAGTCAGAATACTTACCAAACCCATCCAAAGTTCTGAAAAGTATTGAAGCAATGGGAGAGTTAGTCAGAAGAGAATCTTGGGATATTGCTAACCCTTCTCATGGAGAAGGAAGGAATGTTTCTGTCTCCATGTAAGTCTAATAAGTACAGCTCCAGAATGCCATTTAAAAACTTCTAATTGTATTTACTAAAGTTTGTAGAAAATAGTGGGATGTTAGCCAACATACTAAAGAAAAATTATAGAAATAATGAACTTTCCTATTTGTGGGAAAAGATCAGAGGATTGTCTCTGGGTAGGTAAATGGAATTTCACTGACATTTTGGTTTGTTTATTCATCTCAATCACTAAGATATGTACTTAGTAAGGGTGGATAGCTCCATTGTGTTCACTACTATAGCTGCAACTAGAGCATTTTCTAGAAAAGAGGAAGTAGTATTTTGAATGATCAAATGAATTAATATGTAGGATAGACTCAGTGACTACTTATTGTAATGCTTATTGTATTACTTATCTACTGTGTTATAGAACATGAAAACAATAGTATATTTAGAAGGGTAGGATATAAAAAGGAGGGGTATGTGTGTTGTGTCCTGAGCTCAATTGCGATATGGGTGTGTGGGGAGAGAAATCCCCACATCAACAACCAACTCTGAATGCTGCAGGGGGTTCAGGAATTCAATTCATTTCTGACATTCTCTAGCCAAAGATTGCATTACATTCCACAGGTGAAGGTCTCAGCCTCCCAATACTCACCTCCACATTACATACCTGCTGCAAACCCAGGGGTGCCCCAGATTACCTCCCGGGCTTCAGACCAACAAATTACAGACTGATGTTTCCCTGACCCCCCTCTTCAGATTTCAGGTGCCTTCACAAGCCTAGATTATCATCTTTACTGCTAACCACTAACTATAAATCAGGGATTTTCAGTACAGTTTCCGTAGGTTTGGTTAATTTGCTAGAACAGGAAACCAAACTCAGGAAACCTGTTTATTGCAAATGGTAATAAAGGATATAGATTAACAGCCTGATGGGCAGGATGCATAGAGATTTCAGGATGGTGACCATATGGAAATTAGGCATGAATTGGGCACCTGGAAGCCCATGGAAGCTCTCTGCCTTTCCCACATGCGGGGCTCTCTGAAGTCCTTCCATTTGGGCTTTTATGGAGGTTTCCTTACATTATGTGACACAGTAACTTTTTGGCCTTTGGCAAGTGAATTTAACCTCAGGAAATTTCAAGAATCTGAGAGCTATGAGTCAGAAACTGTGGGTGAAGAATAAATATGTATGAGTAATATATTTTGCTCATCTGGTTATAGCCTATAAATCATAACATTGCAGTATAGCATAGTATTGGAAATGTTAAGTTTTAAGTCTGTAGAGCATCCAAATGTAGATGTTCTTTGTATATGTGAACTTAGGTTTCATGGGAGTCATTTGGGTTCTGGAAAGTCACTGGGTTCTGTTAAGAATCAGGGACAGAGCAGATATATAGCACTGCTGGATATCAAATGTTGGACTGTAGCTTATAAAAGGATTGTTTCAGAAACAACCAACTCCTTTGATGGCATAATCAAGGACTAAGGCTGGTATTCAATGTAGTTACTATGGCAGTATAAGTTGGCAGAGTGTTTTAAGATAATCTGACAAAAAGGAACAAAGATATGGGACAATCACTGGTAACAGAATGGTTTATTTTTGGTTTGTTTTTAAGGTGGCACTAAAATCAGCATAATTATATCCTGATGGAGATTATCCTCTCTAATGCAAAATAGTGATTATGTGAAAGAAAAATAAGAGAATTTTATTTGTAGGTGAGGGAATGGGATGTGCAGTAATCAGAGTTGGCTTTTAGCTATGTGCTAAAATAATTCATTATTGATAATGAAAAGAAAGGCAGACTGGAATGCCTTCTACATAGACTGCTCCTCCTTCAGCTCAACTCAAATTCAAAAACATACATATATCCTTCAAATATCCACTTAAGTAATGTTTGTATATTTCTCCCATGTTTTCAGACACTAACCCTCAAAGTGTCCTTTGATTGAATCTGTATAAGACTCTGGCCCCTTGGCACTGTTGAAGTAATCTGTACCTTCTATAATAATACATTTATTACCAAATTGTATGTTTCATGAACTATATTGGTAATGCACCTAACACCTCATTATATTTTCCACTAAGACTGTAAGTCTCTTAAGATAGCACTTCACAACCTGGCATATCATAGAAACTCAATAAATATCTATGGAATTAATTCTCAAATTCTGATTTTTCCATCTTTCAGGGTAGAGTCCTTTCCAAGGTTTATATGAGTTTATATAAAATAAATAGTTATCAGTTCATGACCTAAGACTGATCTGTAAAAAATATGTTATAGGAAGCAGTTATATAATAATTCTGAATTTCAGAAGTGGGATTTTTAAAACCAAAAAGTAGTGGCCAGTGATAGTAATTATAGAGCACTGAAACTTTATTCAGATATACATTGGAACGTGTCTACCACCTACAGAGAATAAATAATACTGAAAGTCACAACAAATTGCCCGAACACAGAAACTGCAGAGAGGTCGTTCAGTTCACAAAACTCATTGATCTCCTTTGGCATTTAGCACAACTGGGAATAATGCACCAAGACTCTGGTGTTGTCTACATTCAGTGTTCTGTCTGAATTTCAAAGGCAATCTTTTGGACATGATGACAATCATAAATGTGTTATACACTACTTAGTAACCAAAATGGTATTTCCATTATATCTGTGAGCTTTTAAATATATCCTTTGGGATTCTCCAAAGGGATTCAATTTCATTCGGATAAAACACTTTTGAGCACAGTTAGCATAAATAAAGGCTTGCCCTCAAAATATTTACAAAAAAAAATTAGTGAGACTTGTGTCAAATAAAATCCTTGTTGACTGTAAAGGTTTAAATTCTATATTTCTTTTTTTATTTAAATATTTTATTTTATATAATTCTTACATCTTTTCTCATCTTTGCATAATGTATGCATTTTCATTTTGGTTATATTCCCCATACAATTGCACCTCCCCCCTTATTTTGACTCTAGTCCTTCCTTTCCCCACCCCTCCCTCACCCACCCCACCATAGTGTGTCTCTGGTTTAAAGTTGCTTGTTGATATTTATTTTTACTTTGCATTGATTAGTCTTTTTCCTGGTCTCTTATTTAGGTTTTCTAAATTCCTGCTATGAGTGAGACCATCCGGTATTTTTCTTTTTCTTTCTGACTTATTTCGCTGAGCATGATCCCTTCTAGCTCCATCCATGTTGCTGCAAACTGCATGTGTTTATCTTTTTTGATTGCTGAGTAATATTCCAAGGTGTATATGTACCACATCTTCTTGATCCAGTCATCTATTTTTGGGCATTTGGGTTGTTTCCATAGCTTAGCTATTGTAAATAGTGCTGCTATAAACATAGAGGTGCAGGTGCCCTTTGGAATTACTGTTTCTGTGTCACTTGGGTAAATACCTAGGAGTGGAATTGCTGGATCATATGGAAGCTCTAGTTTAGTAGTTCAAGAAATCTCCACACAGCTCTCCATAGTGGTTGGACCAGTTTGCACTCCCACCAGCAGTGCAGGAGAGTTCCTTTTTCTCCACAACCTCGCCAACATTTCTTAAAAAGGTATCTTGACAGGGGTCAGATGCATCAGGCAGATTTTTAATGGTCAGTGCTGCAGATAGCAAAATATCATAATTCAATAAATCTTTTGTAAATATCTGTATTTCTAAATCTTATTTACTTTTATCTTTATGTTAAATATGTCATCAAATCATAATATTGTGTCATGTTTACTTTGTATTATGTTAAGAATTAAATATTACACATGCCATGCAATGTCATAATTACAATTTTCATTTCTATTCTCCTTGTTCCTTTCACAACGATATTAACTAATCTTTTACATAATGAATCACAAAAATATTTTTTATAAGTACTAAAATGCTTATATTATAAATGTTTATAGATTTTGTATTTTTTAATTGATGTACATTGGTTTACAGCATTGTATGTTTTTAAGGTGTATAATCACACCACACCACCCCAGAAACTGAGGCACTGATAATCCTCCATCATAGTCAGCTTTGCCCCCTCTAAAATTTGTTGGCCCTCTGCTTACCCCCAACTCTGGTCACCTCTACACTATAGTTAGGTTTGTAGCATTTTTCACTGGTTTGTTTTTACTTTTTGATTTCTCCGTATCCCACATAATAAGTGACCATTTAGTATTATCTAATCCTGACTTATTTTGCTTCAACAATTACCTCCATTTCCATGCATATTGTTGTAAAAATCAAATATATATATGGCTGAGGGGTGTGTGTGTGTATACCGCTGTCATAAATAGTGCTGCAGTGAACAAAGTACTTACATTCCTTTGTTTTAGTGTTTTTTGTTATCTTTGTGTAGATGCCTAGAAGGGAATTGTTGGGTGATATATGTATTTTAAATATTTGAGAAATATCTGTATTGTTTTCCTCTTCTCCTTCTTTCCTGGTTCTATTGTATTTTGAGTTCTCCTTTTTTTTTTTACTTTATGAGCCTACATAGAAGTTTGTATATATATATATATATATATATATATATATATATTTAATTACTTCAAAGAACCAACTTCTGTTCCCATTAATCTTATAAATGATATTTTGATTCCTGTTTCATTTATTTCTGCTCTAATTTTTGTTATTTTTTTTCCTTCTACTGGCTTTAGGTTTTATTTACTCATTTTCTTCTACTTCCTCAAGGTGAGAGATATGATCATTTCTTGAGTTTTACCTTGTTTCTTGATGTGGACCTGTATTGCTATATACATCCCTCTTAGCACTGCTTTTGTTGTGAACCATAGGTTCTGTTAATTTTGTACTCAATTTTATTGGCTCATGATACTTTTTAATTTCTCCATTGATTTTTTTTTTCATTAACCCAGCAGCCATTCAGCACAATGTTGCTTAGTCTACACATATTAGAGGTTATTTCTGCCTTTGGGGGGTTGATTTCTATCAATTTCTTCTATTTCCACAATGCTGTCCACAATGTTTTATCACCTCTATTAATCTTTCAATATTCTACTTCTCCATTACTTTCTTAGTTAAAGCTTTAATTTTTATGTTCTACTCATTAATTTTATTTCTCTGGGCATTTTTGTTTGTTTCTCTGAATTTTCTTGTATATCTTTGATCAACATTTTTGTGTCTTATTTATTTGTTTTTCTTTATCATTGTGATTTTGAATATTGTATCTAATAGTAATACAAGTTCTTCTTTGTCTCTATAGTTGGATTCTAGAGATCTGTTCTCTGTGGTGAAATATCCTCTTGAGGTCTCAAGGTTTTGTCTGTTACATTTTTCTGTTCCCATTTTGCAGCTTTCTAAATTGCTATTTGTCTAGGTACCCTAGAGTAGAGAACTTTTACTTTTCCAGCTGATGAATCTCTATGTTGGAGATTACTTATCCACAGCTGCTAAATTAGGAGGTGGGGTAAAGTCCTATCAAGAACTCAATGTGAGATCTATCTTTGTAGCAAATCTTTAAGTGCATGACTCAGCATTATTAACTATACATCATTGCTGTATAGCTAGATTCCAAAATTGGATTGCCTCTGTTTCTCAGCAGATATAATATATTTTAAAACTACCTGAGTTTAGTATGTATCAAATTATTATCTACTAAATTAGATCAAAGCCAAATCTTTATAATCGCTTGTACTGACCCTTCTACAATTAAGATATAAAGTTAGGTTTATATGGGGAAATCCCTCAGGATTCCCAGAAAAATTATATCTAACAAGATTGAGGTGTGTCATATTTTCTGAACTTTTTTTCTTGTTAGAATGGTTTATGAAATAACATCAATTTTTATGAGATTTTTTAACAAAAGTCATGACATCTTGAAACTGAGGGTCTTCATTTTATTTTTTATTTATTTTTACTGACAATTCCTTGCATTTCATTTTTATCTTAAAAGGAAAAAATGAAACTTTCTTTCAAAAAAAACTTTGTTGACTGGAAAGACTCTAGTCTCCTATTTATAAATTCTTCTTAAAAATTTAACCGAATTCCTTCTCATTTTATGCTTATTGTTTCATATATTACTTTAGACAGCCATGAAAAACCAATTAGCACCTACTAGGCTGAAGGTACTAATATATATATATATAAATAATGTGTAAAAATATTTAGTCACAATGACAAGTTCATTATACATATTCCTTATTTTCCCTAGAACTGTAGAAAACAGTATTGTCAAAATTTCACCTCTCCACAACAGGGGTCACGTTTTTCTATGAATTTAATAACATTTTTTATTGTGCACTCTACCTTCAGTAGCCATATCCTTCCTCAAGGCCATTTCAGACCTAGCACAGCCCAATTAGATCTATCTATGTGTGTAAATATGTAGAATCTCCACATATATGAGTTCAGATGTAACACTTTAAGTGACTATATTAAGTGAAATTGGCATAAAATAAAATTCACCATTTTAGCCATTATATCTTACATACATTTCTGTGTCTTTTGATATATTTCTAATGTTGTGCATCATTACAACTATCTAATTTGAAATATTTCCACCACCCTCAAAAGATACTCCAAAACTCCCAGTTCCTCTCACTCCCTCATAAGGTAACCCTTAATCTACTTTCCATTTCTATGGGTTTTCTTAATCTTTGTTAATCTTAATGTTTCCATCTTTATGGGTTATCTTAATCTTACTCTGATATTAATACAAAAATGTTAAATTATTCAAAGATGAAAGACATTTAACAATGAGTAGAAAATGCTCAAACATTTACTTACTAGTGCTTCTCAAAATACTGTATTTCCTACAAAATAACCTCTTAAAGTAATTTTTAAGATAGGAGCAGAATTCATTTACATCATATACTCTTGTAATCACAAGAGGGAAAAATATCAAGCTCAGTTTCATAAAAACAATGTTCTCTATGTAATCTAGCAAGTTGTGAGTTAGTGAATGATTCTGATAATTGTTCATTGGAGTCTGTACTATTAAGTGCAAGATTAAAAATATTATGAAAATAGTTCGAGAATACATTTTTACCTTGCCTATATGTGAACAAATAAAATAATTTCTTGCTAGTCATACTGTTATAATTCCTTGTCTCATAATATATAGAAATAAAAAATTTGGTGATTCTAGTTATGTTAAAAGAACAGAAGATATGAGGTAGATTTGTTTGGATTTTAAAAAAATCCATACTTCTTAAATAATTATTATTATAAAGTTATATTTAGTAATTGAAAACCCAATATACATAAATGTGAAATCTAGAGAAAATTAATACCTAAATGTGGAAGACCAAAAAAAAATTACAAAGTAGAACAAAATTATGTAAACTTGGAATGGGAAATAATTTTTAACAAGTTGTCTAAAATCAAAGGACTATGGAGAGAGGGAAAGAAAGAGAGGATGATTTAAAAATATCAAAATTAAGGTTTTTACTTTATGATGAGATTTATCAACACTAACCATTGTGAAACTGAGACCATTACAGCAGCTAACGTGACAAAGAATCATATCCTAAAACAGTAAGATTGTCTTTATATTAGCTAAACAAAGAAAATCAAAGGAATAATAGGTGATTTTGTGCTTAAGTAAATTATATAATGAAAAAAATTGAATAGTTAATACAGAAAGGAATGATCAATTTCATTTCTAATCAGAAAAAAACAAATTGAAATAATAATTTAGCCTACATATAACCAGCATACAGAAAAAAATATTAGAAAGTCACCTCCAAAAACATGAATATAAATATAAGTGGTAAATATTTTGTACTGCTACTGGAGTTAAAATTAGCAGGTATTCAGGAACAACTTACAAGTAGTAATGGTAAAGGTAAGTGTTTCATCTCATGATGCAACATTTTATTTATGAAATATATACATTTTCTAATTATACATCTCAAAAATAACTCCTATAACTTAGTGATTTAATACAATGATAGTGTGAACTAATTATGAAGGGGTCAGGAGGGTCAAACTATAAAAAATATATATATATATTCTTCTCCCAGCATCACCTGGGATGGCTCACAGGCTCAGGATCAAGCGATCTGAAAATTCATTCTCTCCCACATGTATGACTACTTTCTCACAACATGGTGACCACTTTTTAAGAGTTTCCCATAAAAGACAGCAGGTGGAAGCAGCATTACCATTTGAACCAAGTCTCAAAAGTCAGCTCACATCACTCTAATGTATTCAGTTTATCACATGAGTGTCATACCTAACCCACATATAAACCTACAAGATGTACAAATCATGTGTTTTTTAAATAATTTTTGCATCAGAATGGAATAACTCTTACTTTTTATGTGATATCATGCTGCTGATTTTCATGCAAATATGTGTATATTTATCCTTTATAAAATCATTAGCAAATTATTAAAAGCAAGCAAGCAACTGTTGCCAAAGGACTGACTATAAACATGTTTATCTTAATTCCAACTAGCATTTCCATTGCAATACTGAATGGAAGCATTTTCAATATAATTTATAGTCATTTGAATTTGTTCAGAAATGTAAGTTTCCCT
Source organism: Talpa europaea (assembly GCF_964194135.1). Lineage (NCBI taxonomy): Eukaryota > Metazoa > Chordata > Mammalia > Eulipotyphla > Talpidae > Talpa > Talpa europaea. The sequence continues at coordinate 124,164,667 of NC_140072.1, forward strand.
TTAAGAAAATGTTTTTTTTTCTTTTTCAACCATTTGTGTTAGCGTAGATATAATCTGTCATGTGTCAATCATATTACTGTTTCCCTTGAATCTGTCCTTCATCAATTTCTTTCAATAACTTCGTATCTGGCCAAGATATGTTAACAAATTTTTATGTTAGCATATGTGCCTTTATTTTTAAAGATTCTTGACATTCTGTATATTATTATGAAAGTGTTTCCTACTTTCAGAATTTGCACATAGTGATCCATTATGTGTTTATTTTAATTTCTTTTTGGGAAGAATGAAAAAATAGGGGAGGAAACCCAAATGATTATAGTGGACAACTATTGTGCTTATGGTGTGGTGTCATGCATCTGAGAAGGTAAATCATATACAGTATTGTAAGCCAATGTTACCTCATTGAAAAAGGAGAAAAATTCATCCCTGAGAACTATTTCCAGATAAAACATTTATTAATGGTAGGATGAAAATGAGACAATTATGGTATTGTCCTAATGGAACAGAAGTCAGAAAGTGGATTTTTATTAAAAAAAAAAAAACTGTACTTAACAACTGCCCTCCATAGTATTGCCACTCATTAATCTCTTGTATTTCTGTTTACCTATGGTTTATTTAACTATAGTAAGTCACTTGTTGTGAATACTTTTAAAAAAAAAAAAGAAAGAAAGAAAACATTTGTATTACTCCTGTACCCAACTCAATGGATTCCACTCTCTACACCCCAGCCCAGGCAACTATCAGTGTGCTTTCTTTTCCTGTAGATGTTGTCCTTATAGATTGCTTTCATGTTGTTTCAACATATTTTCAAGTGAGGACCCCAGTAAAGGTTTAGTTAGATAAATCCAAAGATAAGTAAGTCTACCAAAGTTATAGCTGAGATACAAATAGAATTAACTATCAATTGTTTGGATTTTTTTTTAAGAAATTACTTCTTTCCCCTGGTCTTCTAGCAATTTTATTTGGCTCTATTTATAAAATTGTGATTGGATTAATAACTAATACAAATTGGGGGTAAAGTTAATTTTATCCACCAGGAGAAGAGTTTCATAAAAGAAAACAGCATTTCTATGGATTTTGAAGTTGAGACTACTATGTGATGCTCCACACATACCATAGGGAAGAATGTATTAAAATGAGGCTGACTATGATCACCAGTGAAATTGTACTAATCTGTCAATACTAGTTCAGAGAGAATATGAAGAAAACCAGCAAATTCCCTAGAATTCTATAGTATACTAACATATTCAGATGTAGAAATTAATGATAAAGTACTGCAGCTTTATGTAAACAGAATTAGCAAGATTTCTGATTTCTCAGGAACTAAATTTTGAGACAAATCAATGAAAATGAGCCTAATTGGCTAAAACCTCATTGAAGACAAATAAAAATTTTTGCATTTATATGTAGAAAAAGTAGACAAACATTTATCAAAAACAAAAAGAAAATCCAACCAAGTCTACATTAAAAAAGGAACAAAAGATACCACATGAATTATTTTCCTTAATTTGTATTACATATATATGCATGCATTATAGATATACTTAATATATATGTTTTAATTCATTTTACCACTTTTTTTTGTTTTATCCAATATCTTATAGAGTGCATTGGTGCTAATTAAATTTTATATTCAGACCAGGGCTCACGTTATAAAAATATGGGGTTGAGATGGTATTAGAGCAGAAGCGGGAGATATATAAAAGTTTTAACTTGTTAGTATAGTGCAGAAATTAATAATGTTTTGGGTTGTTTCTCCTTGGGATTGTGAGTTTGGAACCTATTATGGAAGCATCATTGTATCATGCTGTTTTAGAGCTCACTGGGGCACACAGTGAAATTTGGAATGCCTTATTAAAAAAAAGATACATGGACTACCTGCTAAGAGTATGGCTAGCTGAGGCTCTAGCTATTAGAAATTTCAGGATCTGCCTAACACTTCAGACAAGATCCTATGCTTCTTTACCTTGTTTAAGGAATGGGCCTGGCCAATTTGTCCAATAAAGTTCTTTGGTTGACAGTGTTTGCTCTGGAGGTCCCAAAGGTCCTGCAGTGATTGATCATGTTGGTGGCAGGTATAGTGCCTTCATCTGACTAGTTCTGGTCTCTTCTCTGATATCTTTATAGGTGTCATTCCCATAAAACTTTAACAATTGTACTCCACTTAAATATCTACTTCACTGTGAACACACATGAGACAATTAATTGTTTATGTTAAGTCTGGGTTTGGAAAGATGATATGTATTGTTCTTGGACAAAAAAGTCACTGATGAAAATAGAATCTCACAACTGTTTTGGGGGGGAAGTTTTTTAAATCTATTATGCTTAATATTATCGTATGATGGGACCAACCCTGTATAACACAAGAATCAAAACAGGAAAGATTATCACTCTGCACCCTAATTAATCCCAGCAGTCAGGATACTGGAATAGGACTGAGGTTTATATGAATCAGTGATTCTGGAGAATAGAAAATTGAATCTGAAGTGACTGACACATAGAACAACATTATTATAAATCATTCAAGGCCATTAGAATAGTGTTGGGTGGCAAGTGCACTATGATGGGTCATTAGGTACTTCCAGTGTGACTTTGTCCACCAGTAACAGTGACTGAAGCATCCAAGTTAGTCTTCTGGGTAAAACATGGTTTGGGGATTTGCTTTTTTTATTCCTAAGAAGTTACATTGATTTCTGCTTATTTGCCAGACTCCTGCTCTCATGTCCCTGAATTCTTCCAATAAATTATTCTTTTTATATGTTACTGTTGTTTTCTGTTGTTATCCCATGAAAGAAAAATGATTGATAACAAAATTGAACATTAAACATATTCTGCCACTATCAAACTTCCTTAGAGAAATTAAAGTCCAAACACTTAATCTTCCTGGTAGGATAAAGTGTATGGGATTAAGCTCAAAAGACCCTAATCCTTGATCAGATTTGTTTCATGAGTTGCCAGAGCCTGAATTGTCTACTAATGAAATAGTGCAGCTTAATCAGCAATATGATGAAGGATAGAACTTTTAGTGCATTATATGTACACTAAAAATATACTTAATATACTTTTTTTTAAAGATTTTTATTTGTTTATATAAGAACCCGGGTATAGGCCAGATGTGCGAGAGGGTGAGAGGATTCACCTGAGGCAGAGCAGGGAACAGAACAGGCAGACTGACTGAAATACACTGCTGAGGGGAGCAGCGGGTGAGACTGGAGAGATCTGCCTCACCATGTGGGCAGCTCCCTAGCCGTTATCAAACCTGCGCTGCAGAGGCAGACAGCCTCACAACATGGCACTCAACTGCCTGAGCCACCAGGGGAGGCCCAAAATATATTTATGCAGTATATACAAATGAAAAACTTACATGATGCAATGTTGCTTTCATTAAAAAATGTAAAAGAGGAAAATAAAACCTCAAAATGGAAGTTCTTTCACAACAAGCTTCTGAACAACCCCATACTTTAGATTCCAAAACACACAACACAAATCTACTCTATTCAGTAAACTCAAGGAAGACTAGATCCACTGCCTCAAACAAGGTTTTTTCGGAATCATCAGAACAATGCTACTTTTTAAAGTTTGCAGTGAGACTCTCAGATATCTGGCAAAAACGATACAGAGAGGACTCCTGAGAGTTGTGGAAATGTTAATTTCAGCCTCAAGAATTTATGACAGTTTATGGGTCCATCCCCTGAGAAATTTAATTCTATAAAAGGTGTCTGTCATCAATAAGGTTAAGTGTCAAAATTCACTTAATTACATATGGGGTTTCAAAAAAAATCCTATACACAACAATACTTGTAATCTGATATATTTGTGTTTTCTTAAAATTTTTAGAAATGTGCAGTGGCAAACTTTGCACATTTAAGACTTTTAAATTTCCATTTCTATTTGAACCTTTTGTTTCTGGTGCCTCAGTGCCTAATTGAGTGTAAATTCTGTCAGGTGATGTTTTCTTTTCTTGCTCCACTATGCAGAGTGAATTGCTTCTGTAGCAGCCAACTCTTCATTCATGGACTGCTTTTATTACAAATCTCAAATCTTGTGTTTTCTTGTTTTTCTACTTACTTAGAGCACAATACATTTTTTAACTCTGCAGCAGTATCTGCTCCTTTGTATTGTTGGGGTGGAATTTCTTAGTTATATACAATCGATAGCAGACACATCCTCCCTTGAGAATCAGCATTTGGCTTGGATTGAGACATGTTCTTATTGCATTCATGAAAAGGAACTCCCATGGCAAGGACTATAGAACCCGGGTTTCAGGGATATGTGATAATTAACATTTTTGCCAAATTTTGGTCCCTAGTACTTTGTCTTACATTGGAATTTGATTATCCCCTGTCATTTAGAAACCTGTGGTAATCAGTAAGAGGAGGTAGCTTCCTTTCTGTCATGCCATTTTTTAAATTTAAATTTTATTTTTATATTCCCCATACAGTTACAACCCCCTTATTTTGACCCCAATTCCTCCTTTTCTCGCCCCCCCAGCCCCCATAGAGTGTCTCTGGTTCATAGTTGTTTGTTGGTTTTGATATTTTCTTTATTATAGTTATTATTTTTATTGGTCCCTTATTTCGGTTTTCTAGATTCCTGCTATGAGTGAGACCATCCGGTATTTTTCTTTTTCTTTCTGGCTTATTTCGCTGAGCATGATCCCTTCCAGCACCATCCATGTTGCTGCAAATTGCATGTGTTTATCTTTCTTGAATGCTGAGTAATATTCCATGGTGTATATGTACCACATCTTCTTGATCCAGTCATCTATTTTTGGGCATTTGGGCTGTTTCCAAAGCTTAGCTATTGTAAACAGTGCTGCTATAAACATAGGGGTGCAGGTGTTCTTTGGAATTGATGTTTCTGTGTCCTTTGGGTAAATTCCTAGGAGTGGAATTGCTGGATCATATGGAAGCTCTATGTTTAGTAGGTCCAGAAATCTGCACACAGCTCTCCATAGTGGTTGGACCAGTTTGCACTCCCACCAACAGTGCAGGAGAGTTCCTTTTTCTCCACACCCTCGCCAACATTTGTTGTTGCTAGTTTTTTTAATATGTGCCATTCTCACTGGTGTGAGATGGTATCTCATGGTAGTTTTGATTTGCATTTCCCTGATGACAAGTGATGTTGAACATTTTTTCATATGCCTGTTGGCCATTTGCATTTCCTCTTCAGAGAAATTTCTTTTTAGCTATTCTGCCCATTTTTTCACTGGATTATTTTCTTTGTTGAGTCTCATCTGTTATACCATTTTTGTGTGTTTTTTGAACATGTCACCTTGTATTCTATTTTTATCCATTATTTTCTCAACTCTTTGAGAAATCAGTTAGACAAAACTGATTTAAAAAGCTGTATCTCCTTTTTTAGCTGGTCACATTTTTATTCTGCCTTGTTTGTTAGATTGAGTTACCATATCTTCATTATTCTTCTCTACACGTTGTTTTCTGCTCCAGAGAATTTTTAACTAAGAAATTTTGTTCTTCCATTGTACCAGACTTGCCCTGGATTTAGCCTGTATTTGTCTTCAGTTCTTTACCTTAGTGGTTCTTTTCTTGTAATTCTCTAACAAATTCTGGACATGATCTCTAGGAAGAACTGTATCCCCATCTAACAGTAACTGTCACCTCATTACTGACAGAATAGTGTTACAAATAATATACATACATTTTCCTGGTATTGTCACCTCCATTTAGTCTTCCTTTTTCTCTCCCCCTCCCCTTAATGATCAGCTTATTCTAAATGTTCTTATTATGGATTATTATTATGGATTTCATATCAAAAGCTTTCACGGATTTCTTTTCAGTAAGTTTCCTGGAATGCATACAGTCTCTGAGAAAATCAATCCAGCAGTTCTTTATTTTCTTTGAAACATTGGCTCTTCTTAAGTTAAATGTACTCAGGTATTAGTCACTGGTCATAACCCAACAAAAGAAAAACACTCCTCTTTTTTAAGTCTCATTTCCAGAGCATTCAAATTACCATTGTTGCTTTAAACAGAAGTAACATGACTACTAAAGGTAACCTACTTTACTTTTGATTTAAGAACAATCATTTTTGTGCTAACCCCTTCTTTAAAGCTTAAAATATCAAAAACATTATATTCTCTGATCATATTTTTATAACTCAGGTACATGTAGTTAGATTCTTATTTTTTTTTTCTGTCAGTAAATGGATGTGTATTCCTTGTTTCTTATATTTACCTTTTTTTTTTTTTAATTGTGGACATCTATGACCTCTCAGATAAAATGTGTGAGGTAAGTTTTAAATGACTGGGTCCTTATGGGTTTTGCAGTACTTTTGATGACTGAAAGCAGTTAACAATCCTGGGTCAAGTTAGGCTAAACAGTGTTTTTATGACTCTGGCAATTATGAGTTATGATGAATACTGGATTTAGATTAATATGAAGAGTTACCTTGCGCTAACATTTTCTCAGGGATTGGAAGAAAAGCCAAGACTTTCATCCAAAGCCAAGACTGACACGGCAACAGATTATTAACAACTCTTATCAACTCTGTCTTCTCTTCCTCCTCCTACAGTATCCATCACCACTCACCCTTGTTTCTCCAATTAATTTAAACACAGAAAGTGTTATTGTTTTCAGCCCTGGCTATTTGAAAAGCTTCTCCAATCCGGTGTCCTTATTATGACTTTTCCCTTTATCTCTGCATGAAACTAATAAAACTTAAATTCTAGGCTTTGGGTACTGGTAGGTAACATTATGGCAGCTTCTGCTTTAGGGCTGAACTAACTCTCTGGATACACGTGTTCCCTTTATTTTTAATTTTTATTTCTGTAATTTCTTAGGTAAGCATTTGTAATAACTATTTCTTTGAATGTATTGACCATGTACATAAGTTGTTAACTTACTGCAGAAAATTATTAGTAGAAAAAATGGGCTATTTAATTTGAGAAATATGAGAATAATATTGCTTTGTTTTTTTTAAAAGTATGTGGAAGTAATTAAATGCTTTCTGGACTTCAGATTTCTGTTAGCAGATAAGACATAGAAGTCATTCTCAATATAATGAAAATATACTACAGGGATATAGGAATTAAATTGCCTACAGTAGGCTGTGGAGAGATTAGTATAACTTGAATGAATTTGTTTCTACTTTGTGGATAAAATCTTGGATAATTATGGAGTAGCCAATAGCTGGAGGGATTTAAAAGTCAAGTAGACAAGTATGGAACAAATTTTTAAGCAAAATGTAGTCATGGACCAGATGGACATAGTGTTTTATAAGGACGCAAGAGTAGGTGGATAAGATGAATGCTTTAGAGGAAGTTTGCAGGAAATGTTAATAACATGGACTTTTTAATTGGCAATAACAGTGGAATGGAATGTTAAGAAAGTGAAATTTTCTTTATTAAAAAATACATACCATAAAGTTCACCACTGTAACCATTCTATCTTATTTTTATTGAGGTATAATTTATATACAACATTACATTTGTATCATGTGTATAAAATAATAATTTGATACTTGAATATATTGCTAAATGTACATTATAGTTATTAGTTAACTTTTATCACTATACAGTTACTTGTGATTTTTTCTTGTGATGAGAACTTTTAAGATCTCCTCTTAAAAACTTTCAAATATACAATATATTGTTATTAACTAAGCCACCATGATGTAAATTGTAATCCTATGACTTATTTCTATTAAAATGAAAAGTTTGTTACTTTTGACACCCTTCACCCATTGAGTCAACCTTCCAAACCTCTGGTAACCACCAATCTATTCCCTTTATGAGTGAATTCATTTATATTTAGAAAAGATGACTTTTTCTATAGTCAAGTGCAATTCTCAATGATGGCTACAAATGCAAACAAGACAAATCTCCCAGAAGTTAGTGCACAAGTGTATTGGCCTTTAAAAGAACAACATGGTGCTTCCCTGGTTCAAGTCTCAGTGCTATCAAGCTATCACCAGCCACTGTGGCTTGAGGTCAATTCCCAGCCAGAGAACTAACCCACATGGAAAAACAAACTTCTCCTGTCTTCCCCTGCTGCTCCCTTCAGCAATGTATTTCATGGATCTACCTGTTCTGTTTCCCACTCTGTCTCCGATGAATCCTCTTACCCTCACACCTCTCCCTTACACCCCAGTTTTTGTATACGTAAGTACATAAAAATAAATCCTAACAAGAGCAACAGGATGAAGAAACACAATAGACACTCTAAAAGATAAAGAAAATATATCGCATTAGTAATCATTTCATTACACAAATGTCTGGAAAAAAACATGCTCTAAAGACTATATTTCCTGTCATAATCAATAAAATTTGTAGTTTTATTTGCTATATGTTATTCATTTAGTAAGTTTATTTGGAAATTAAATTCATAATTCATCGGATTTATTTTTGCTTATCTATTTTATATATTGTGTTTCTATTTAGCCAGTTGATTTTATCACTTTGCTGTTTTAATACCATTTTGCCTAGTTCACCTATATTCAGCCTAGCAAGTGAAATGGACTGCAGTGAAAATTGTTTTGGAAATAACATTACAACTGATTATAGTTAGATTCCCATAACATAATGTTTATGTGCAGCTGCTGAATATAATAGCAAGTTGGATAGAGTCCTTGTCATCCCACACATTTTAGTCCTTTTAGAAAATAAATAGAAATGATATTTTCTGTTCCTTAGAAACAGAAAATATCACTGCATCTCAAATAACAATTCCCTTTAATCAACACTGCAACATAGGGAAAAAAAAATGGTAAAAAGATCAGTGAATAACATCCAGTTAGAGAAAATTGAAATCCACTGATACTCTCCTTAATGAGTGTCCTTGAGTAAATTTACTTTGAAAGTATTTGTAGGAGAGGAATCAAATTGATATTCCAGAATTATCATACAATTCTGGCATTTAAAATATAGCCACACATTAACTTCTGGCTTGAAGTGAACAGTTGCAATAGGGAGAATTTGAAAGCTATTTATGAGAACTTGAAGTCCTTTATGTACTCATTTTTCTATAGCTAGATTCCTCACATGAAAACTCCCAGAATAAGTGAGATGCTTTTTATAAAGTCACCCTGGTTCTGATTTTTTTTAATATTTATTTATTTATTTATTTATCTATTTATTTATTTATTTATTTGTACAAGAACCGGGGTACAGGCCAGAGGTGTGGGGGTGTGAGAGGATTCACCGGAGCCAGAGCGGGGAACAGAACAGGCGGACTTGATGAAATACACTGCTGAAGGGAGCAGCAGGTGAGACAGGAGGGGTCTGCTCGCCATGGGAATTGCTCTGAGGCCGGCAGGGATTGAACCGGCACTGCAGAGGCTGCAGACAGCTTCACAGTGTGGCGCTCAACTGCCTGCGCCACCAAGGGAGGCCCCCTGGTTCTGATTTTTAATGTACTGATTTTCTTTCCTAAGAATGGTTTGCAAAATAGCCACTTTGGGTAATGTTTGTTGTAAAAAATATAAAATATTTATTCTTTCCTGCCCTTTCCTTTCTACTATGACCCTTTCTCACAAACTAGCCCATTCACATTTGTGTATTTGATTACTATGTTAATGTATAAAGAATATTTGAATAATATATTTTAGACCCTGAGTACATACACTGGATGTATTTAAGTTTCAATTGGGCAGAAATATTTACCTTAATGAATTAATGGTTAATTATGTATGCCAGTCATTATACAGTGAGATATTATATTAAGAATATGAGTCTCTACACTCCTTTAATCAAATGTATAAGTGGCTAATATCATAATATGTGTTTTGCCCATGTTTTCCCTAACCCAGTCCTGATGATTTTGTTGCACTTAAGATATAATCATAAATGAGTGTCTAGAATTTTCAGAACAATGTCACTTGATTTCAATGATCAAATTGATAATTTTGTATTGGGACACAAATATTTTAATAAGGACCTAGCCACTATATAAGAAAGTTTTATGATAGCATTGAACTATTTTTGTAGTTAATAAGGATTGGTTGTATATTATCCCTTTTTCAAAGCTGACTATCAAATTCCTGAATTTTTACAAATTACTTGGCAGTATACAATCAGAATTTTAAAATTATGAATTAGTGTCCTGTATCTTTCAAGAACAATTAGGCACTTCAAGTAGACCTTTAATATGTATGTATTATATATTCTCTCAGTTGATATGATGTTATAAAACTGGTATCACTATTGATAGGCATGATCAAGCCTGCCATCATATACTTTGCAGCAAACTCACCAAAGAAATAGAACAGAGAGACAACAAATGTCATAGTCATTTAGAACTGCTTCACATTTTCATTCAAATATCTGTAGGATCTTTTAAACACTATGCTTGTAAAGGCTTTCCTCAGACCCATCTCAGAATTTTATAACCCCAGTACTTACCTCAATTGCAAAAGTTTCAATTTAACTGAAAATTTTCGTTCTATTTAATAATCCATGAATCTTATAGTGTTCTGATTCCTTTATTGAATGGTAACCAATGAAAGAAGAAATAAAACATAGATTTGTTACAATTTGATTAATATCTAATTGACTTCACACATCCGGTGTGTTTGTGGAGAGCAGAGTGGGTAGAAGATTGAGTTGTGCCTCTCAACATCAATATCTCAGGATTGTGAATTTAGTTTTTATAACTCAGGGATATCCTAAAAGACCTGATCTGAGATTACCTGGAAACTTCTAAAAGATCCAATTTCTGTGATATTTAAATATGTATTAACGATAATCCAAAATCCATCTATAAATTAGCATGTAGATATGACCACATGAACATCATGTCAACACAGTGGTTAGTTTAGGTTGATGAGTAGAGTGGCTTGGCCATCTCGTGTCCATCCAGCAGTTGCTACCATAGTCCAGACACAGGTACAGTTGTATGAAGTCTTTTCTGATATAGCTATCAGAAAAAATGACCTCTAAGGCTTGGTCAGCAAACTACTTCAACTTGTGAGTCACACTGTTTGTTTTGTAATTCTTTTACTGTCCATGGAAAATAGTAATAAACCCTTCCTAAACTCATGGCCAAGGCCAGATTCAACTTATACAGATCCCTGCTCTCAAGGATCATTGAGGAGGCTCGACTATTTTCATCTTGAATCCAACATTAAACATTTTTGATGAGTTTCAATTGTCTAACCATCTAGAGACAATCAAATGATTTTAGAATATATTGGCAAACAAAATGGCCACCTTTACAGAAAATTAAAATTAAGTCAACTTTATTGTACAACTTGTTTTTCTTGAGAGTGTGATGCCTGAAATGAGACCTTCAAATAGAATGGACATTTTAGAGGTAAAGAAAAAGAAAATACAATCACAAAACTATTGTTATCATATTAATCAAGCAGAAACCAGAATTATTTTTAAAATATCTAAAATTAGCAGACATTAAGCTAAAACGACAGAATACAAACCTCCAAATTAAGACATGTATCAAATGGTCGCTGGTATTTGGGAAATCTGTAATGATACTCTTAAGAGTCAAATGATCTGTTATTTAAGTAAACTTTCTGAAACTTAAGTAAAATCAAAGGATAATGTTAAGATTATTTAATTTAAATTGATATACTACCTATTGGCTTTACTTGCATATGTTGCTAAAAACTTTTATATTCCCAGCTATTAAATTTGAATTTTTCTTTTCTTTTTTTTAAAGATTTATTTATTTATTTGTTTGTTTATTTATTTATTTATACAAGCACTGGGTACAGTCAGAAGTGTGGGAGGCTAAGAGAATTCACCAGAGCCAGAGCGGGGAACAGAACAGGCAGACCGATGAAACACACTGCTGAGGGGAGCAGCGGGCTGCAGGAGAGGTCTGTCATGCCATGTGGGACCCTCGCCAGGTGGCTGGGGATCAAACCAGCACTGCAGAGGTTGCAGGCAGCTTCGCAGCTCAGCGCTCAACCACTGCGCCACCGGGGAGGCCCGAATTTTTCTTTTCTTTTAATTTATGTTGCATTATATAACATTACATCATTTCCCAGTTGATTCATTACAAATCAATATATATTATACTACATTAATTTTGTTGCTAAAAACCCAATTCTATTTTTCATCCATATCTTTGTCTTCTTTGACCCTACATGACCCTCCTCCCCTCTCCTCTGGCATCCAATAATTAGTCTTACAGGCCAAAATTTTATTTTTTTTTTATTTAGCACATCTCTTTATCTACTGCTTAAGAGTAAAATCATCTGCTGTTTGTCTTTCTCTGTTTAGCTCATTTCACTAGCATAACACCTTCCAGATTGATCCATATTGTTGCAAACAGCAGAATTCCATTTTTTTATATCAGATTATTCCATATTGTGTGTGTGACATCTTCTTTAATTATCATTCAATAAGCACGTAGATTGTTTGCAGTTCTTTTGTAAGTAGTGCTGCAATAGACATGGAGAGAGGAATATATCTCTTACAATTAATATTTTTGTATTTTTGAGGTAAACATGCAGAGGCAGGATTACTGCATCATATATAATTTTGTTTTTAATTTTTGGAGATATCACCACCAAATTATAATACCACTTATGGTCAATAAGGGTTTTTTTTTTTTTCTTTCTACATCTTTTCTTACACTTGTTTCTTTCTTTTGGATAATAGATACATTCACAAGTATATTTCTGTCACTGGACAGAAATGTCTTAGTTTGATGTAGTACCATTTTTGTTTGTTTTATTTCCATTACTGTTACAATTAAGTCTCCAAATAGATCTCTAAGGTGGATAACAAGGAACATATCATGTATGTTGTCTTCTATGTATTTTATGATTTCAGGTCTTAATCCAAGTTTTTAATCTATTTTGAATTATTTTGAGTGTATATGGAGCTCAGTAGTGGTCTAGTTTCATCCTTTTGCATGTGGATGTCCAGTTTTCCCAACATCTTTTGTGAAAACACTTTCCTTATTCCATTGTAAGCTCTTGGCTCCTTTGTCATAAATAAATTGTCCATATGTGTGTGGTTTTACTTCTAGGTTTCCTATTGTGTTCATCAATCTCTTTGGCTGTTTTTATTCCAATACTAAACTGTCTTAATTGCTCTTGGTTTATAGACTAGTTTAAAGTTGGTAAACATAGTTATTTCTTGTGTTCTTTTTTCTCATAAGTCTTTCGTAGTTGCAAATAAATTCCATAATTCTTTGTTAAATTTCTGCAAAGAGTGCTGTTAGACAACATAAAAGAAATTGATAAATTCTTAGATGCATACAACATCAAGAAAAGGATGAAACAGAAAATCAGAATAGACCCATCACAAGTAATGGAATTGAAACAAGAATCAGAAGCTTACCCAAGAAAAGTCCGGGATCATATTGCTTCATTATCGAATTCTACAAAACTCACACCAAAATTCTACCAAAGCAGAATTAGTATATATCCTTCTCAAACAAAAATTGAAAAGTAAGGAAACCTTCCAAACACATTCAATGAAGTCATTAAGTTACACATGAAGATATCACAGAAGACAAATAATACTGACCAGTATCTCTGGTGACAATTGATGCATCCACAAAATACTAGCAAACCAGATTCCATACTAGAAATAAACAAAAACAAAAGAAAAAAAAAAAAACATACACCTTTCCAGATGGAGCTTGCTGTCATTGAGAATACAATCCACAGCCTACAATCCAGGGAAGGGTTCTCATAGAAACTGACTATGCTGTCATCCAAATTCCCAGCCTCCAGGACTGTCAGAAATAAATTCTTGTTGTTTATAAGTCACCAAATTTATGGTATTTTTTTGGTAGAATCCAGAGCTGGCCAAGGTAATATCTTACATTTTATCATAGACTTATTAGGCTCTGTGATATTATGTTTGTGATGTTACTTTTATTAGCACTTTGATAGATATAGTAAACTTTTATAATATGAAATTCCTGAGGACACAGTAGATGTGGGATTAATGAAAATAGTAAATTATGTTCATCATAAACATTCATGTTTTCTTTTGCACATTTGCATTTGATGCAAAAATATCAAAATGCTGCTCATGTAAGTGCTATTAATTCCATAAAAAATTCCTTTTTTTATTCAGTGTCTTTGTTATATCTGTTTACATATACCCTTGGGTATGCTTCAAGGAAAACCTATTTGTGTTTTAAAAATATCCTAATTTAGGACCTCCCTGGTGGCCGAGGGGTAAAGTCTCAGCGCTATCACTGCTGTGGCCAGAGTTTGATCCCCAGCCAGGTAGCTAACCCACATATGGCACAGCAGACCTCTCCTGTCGTGTCCACTGCTCCCTTTAGCATTGTATTTCAGTAGATCTGTACGTTCTGCTCCTCACTCTGTCTCTGGTGGATCCTCTCACTCCCCACACCTCTGGCCTATATACCCCAGTTATCCTAGGCAAAAATAAATAAATAAAAATTTTTAAAAATACTAATTTAGGGCCGCCCCTGGTGGTGCAGCGGTTGAGCGCTGGGCTGCAAGGCTGCCCGCAGCCTCTGCAGCACTGGTTTGTTCCTCATCCGCCGGCGAGGGTCCCACAAAAAAAAAAAAAAAAACTAATTTAAATGTGTTTTTCTTGTGATCATTATGTCTACTTTTGCATCTGTCTATCTTCCATACTATTCTACTTCTAATGTTAAATTGGTCTTAAATTGGTCTTTAAAATTTTGGGGCTATCCCTTAAATTATTTAAATTTAATTTAATTTAAATTTAAATTTAAATTATTTAGCCTAATACTCAGAAATGCTGCCTTAAATCATTAATTTGTCAGAGAAAAGCTTCACTCCCGCCAGACCTTCTTGAGTCTAAATAATTGTTCAGGGAATATCTTCTGCCATCCAACGTACTGCTGAAGGATGTCCACCTGCCAAACAATAAAATGAAGTAACATATCTTGGCAAACTTTGAAAGGAAAAAGTGCTTCAAAAATTTGTAAATGCATTTTATTATTTGAAGATTACTTGGCATCTGTCATTTTTGTATTATTTTCTTTCTTATAGGAAAGAAGAAATTCCTTTCATGTTTGACAGTCTTCTCAAGGTCAATGGAGTGATTCTACTTTTTATGGCAGAAATTCACGTATTTTTATTTCCTAGGGCAATATATATATATATATATATATATATATATATATATATATATATAAGTTCAAGCCTCAGTGACTATACCCAGAGGCCTACTGCCAGGTCCACTCTCTGGCACTACTTCTCAGAACTAACTCTGCTGGCTCCAAGCATGGTTTACTAATGACTGTGGACCAGTAAACAGAACTGGGAGGAATGGATTTGAGCAGTAGAACTGCTCAACTGTAGAGTAGAACTGACTCCAGTTGGAAATGCAACTGGAAGTGGATCAAGGCATTTGATCTGAAGTAAAATCATAAGGTCAGCGCAACACCTCTACAAAATGGCCTAGAAATGGGAGGTCTTGCAAAAGTGTTCAAGCCTTTGGATTTTTGAATATCTGTGGTAATAAGGTGGAAGGAAATAAAAATCCCCAAACTAGTTGCAGACCAGAAATATGTAGGATTTAATATATACATATATATATATATATATATATATATATATATATGCATACCTGTGTATGTAGATGGGAAGGGATTTCATTTGGTGTGAAATTTTGAAAGATTATTTCATGGATTGACTTAATTCAGGTACACACAAAATATATATTTAAGTGTTTTAAATTATGTGTGTCAGTAGTTTATATTTTGGACTTTCATTTTTATTAGCCCTTGTTTATGATGAATTAGGTTAAAAGATTATACACTATTCCCTTTCAAGTAATATATCTACAACTATACTAGATCAGAAGAGTAAGCTTTGAGAATTATGACTATGCATTACCTGAAAGGTCATTTTTCACTATTATGTTTAAAAACCATAATTTTCCAACAAATGAATATTAGTGTCACTCATTGAATTTCTCATAATCAAACATTTTTAATTATTAAGTAATGGCATCTACCCTTTCTTTGTGTACACTAGAAAATCTACAGTGGCCTCAAATGATAAAAACATGATATATTTTAGTCTGTAAATATTAAATGAATAGCAATGACAGAAAATGTTGACATAAGTAAAATGGAAAGAAATAGGTACACAAAAGCATAACCAAAAAAATTAGAAATGAGGTAATTTGATTAGATACCTCAATTGTTTAGTCTGGTTAGTTTATCTAACACCCTTATCTTTTATGGTCTCTTTATTTTTTTTCTATGGTATCTTAAAAGTTTATTATTGCAAATGTCTTGCAAGGGAAAGAGCTCTAGAAAATTCTAAAAGTAGAAACAGATATGTTAGAAATGAAATTATTTTATTGTTACAAAAATACATGATTTGGATTGTCTTGCACCCATTCCAATAAAGTTCAGTTTGGAGAATTATGCTTAATTTTCCAACTATATATGGTGATATCAAGTTGGTAACTTCAAAGAGAAGTCATTGTAGGAGATTTTACACCATAGTAATTGGCAAATGTTAAAAAAAGTAAGACTTCATTTTCTTTGAAATGTTCTTAATTTCTTTGAGTAGTATCTGTTAAACATTTTCCAATATACCACTTAGCTTGTCTATGGAGATTAATGGATATAAAAATAATCATTCTGTAGAATCAGATTTTTGTTTAATTTGTTGCTATGTATGTCAGATGAATATGAAGTTATTCTCAATTTAATACATTAATCCACCTATTGATAGGGAAAGCATGATACTTACCAACTGATGGAAAGTGTGGCTTCAATAAAGAGATTAATGTACTGTTCAAAATTTTCTCATGGAAAAGTAAACAAATAAATATGAATTATTCCTTCATGAAAGTCTCTGGGGAAAACAAGTCATCAAACCATTACTATTTAATTCCCTTAACTTAAATACCATTTAATGAAAGTTGTCTTGGAAGAAAACATGCCTTTTATGTGATACCTTGTCAGCAGAATCTTAGGTAGCTAATGTTGCCTTACTGGTATTAAGGTGATGAAATGATAAAAAGTAGAAACTGGAAATATCTGTGTGTGTGTGTGTGTGTGTGTGCGTGTGTATGGGGGGGTGTCAGATTTGTGAAGGATGTCAAAATGAGTTCATTCTATATTATGCCTCTTTTTCTCTTAAAATTTTATCATGTCTATTATGAAAAAGACCATGATCATCTGTTTCAGTTTAATACTTGAAATATTTCTCCCTAAAACTGTTATTTTGTTATTTAAAACAAATCTTTAATTTTTAATTATAGAATTAAATTCTGTCCTACTTAAATTTTACTTATTTATGTTTCAGCTCAAACAAATGATTTGCTAGTAAAATTAAGCCTTTATCTTCAATAATATGTAGGTCACATGCAGCTATAGCATTTTAAAAATAATGATCTATTGCAAACTTTGTACTTTCTCTGGGAGCTTTTGGATCTTTCTAAATAAGGTTTTTGCCCAAATTGTGCTGTTAATAATTATTGTGTATACATGATTCTATTTTATAAAAAGTTTGTATTGACGTGTTATTTCAGATGATTTAAATAAGCAGTGTGCAAAATGCATATGGTAGGCAGTTTTAATCTCTTATATTTAGATTCTACCCAGAGAGAAAATATGAATAAATTCAAATGAGGAAAAATGAGTTAAAATCTGTGCTAGCAAAGAGCAGTCTTCACTAATTGGAAAGAAAGTTGAGATGATGATAGAGAAGTTGGGCAGAAAAATGTAGGTGTTAAGCTTGATTAAATGAAAGATCCAAAACATAAATCAATCTCTCACCTTAGGATTAAGATCCTTCCCAATAAAGTGACTCCTTTTAAGCATGCAGAATTTAAGAAGATTGACAAATTACTATTAATCTTTTAGATAAAATTCTAGATTTCCCAAATCCTCTGAAAAGCCCTCATGAAATACCTCCTAAAAATGAGTTGTCTTAGAATTCAGAGAACAGAGCATTTGCCTAATAGTGTTGTTGTAGTTAAGATTAGCAACAGTGGGGTAACAGTAATTAAAGAGCAGCACTCATTAGCTTTCCTGATCTGCCCAAAATTTGTGATCTAACGGTCCATTTTCATATATTGTTAACATTTCTGCTTTCTAAATACTATTTTAATAACGTATTTATTTTTGATTCTACTAACTAGCATTAGACAAACTTCTAATAAGCCCAGATAAGTAGAATGGAGAATTCCTCTGCAGCACTCCTAGCTAATTTCTTCAACCTTTGCTTTCTTTTCCTGGCCTCACAGTCAGTTCATTCCCTCCTAACTCTGTGCTATAAATTAGAAGCACTTTCATCTCAAGCTGTCAGCCTAGTCCTTCAAAGATTATTCCAGACTAGTCAGCCTTATCTGTGGGGAGGGGCAAGGAGTGGCCTAGAGCACTAATATGTTTTTCAAAGGCTCTCTGAACACAGTGATAGTATTAGCTTCTAATGAGAGGAAGTGAGTCTTGTCAAATGTGTTCCAATTAAATGTTACAGGAACAGCTTCTTTCTATTGGGGATTTAGAAATGTTGGTAACTTTATTCCTCAGGCTAACACTGGATTTTTCAGACATGCCAGAAGTATGTAGAGCCAAAAGAAGACATTCTTTCCTATCTTGTCAGGATCCAGAAATTCACTGCCAACACAAGTCCGTTTGTGATCTGCAAGGCTTTTCTTGGTAAATGACGCTAAGAAAACAGAAAAATCAAGCTTATGTGTCACTCCCTAGAGAACCAAAGTCATCACACTGACGACAGACCCCTCTATGGTTAGGGACTACAGGTAGATTTAGCCTAAATTGAACACTCTTTCACTACTGAATTTAAAATATTGAAACATCATAGAATTTCTAACATATACATAAAAATAATTGCTGCAAAAAATGTATTAGATTTCTATGTAAGGAGCAAACTCTGAACCCATGAATGATGTCCTGGGGAACTTCATTCCCTGATGTTTTCACCTCATCTCCACACTGAAGAGATTCAGGTACCAAGGATTACAACTCCCAGCATGCTGTTAACTTTCTGAATGAAGGTTGCTGGGAACTAGGGGTAGAGTTAAGCAGCCATATTTGACTTCTTAATAAACACAGGCATGTCCAGGCTCTTCTGCTTTTCCAATTTCAACTTGTACCCAGGGACCTAGAAGAGACATGTGAAGGAAAGACATGTAGAGACACTTGAGAGACACATGAATGAGAGAGACATGGAGAGACTGCTCATGGCAGAGACAATGGTAACTGTTATCTTGATTCATACTGTGATTTTCTCTCTCTCCTTCTACCCCAGCTAGCTGGGACCTGCCTAACCCGTTTCTTATAGTTCCTTGCCAAAATTTACTTTAGATATATGTAGTTTTTCAGACTGACCCTGTTTGAGCATTTGCCCATGAGGGAATGGGTAGTTTTTTTGGGAGGGTGGTTAGTGGGAAACTGTTATTAGGAATATCCTTTCCTCTCTTCTCTACCATGCACATTAATTCTAATCAAGATATTTCACACTAAGAGTTTGCTTCATTTGTAATTGTGTGGTGGATGACTGGATTCCTTTTAGGGCGTGCAACTTAACAGTTTAGAGTCCCTGAGTACCTATCAATTGTGCACTAGCACTTTTACATAATTGAGTGGACTTCTACAAATACAGTCGTAAGTGATTTCAAAATGTACTTTTATTATGTGACCTTGTCTTTTCATTTATTCAGACTTGCTGGTTATAAATAAAGTTAGTTTTGATCAATCTTCTCATTCTCCCCTTTCCTTAAAGTCAATGGAAGTCAATTTATTATAAATTGTTAATCTTGTTCATTTTGCCAACTAAGAAATAATCAGGCTGTAAAATAATCAAGAAGACCTCTATCTCGAAGTTAGGATCATGATCCGGTCCAAAACCAAGGGGCAGTCCCAAGGTGTGTTCCACTAGGGGTAAAGAATGTGGAATTGTTAAAGGGTCAAGCAGGGGAGTAGTTTGTACTTGGGTCAGTTGCTTTGAAACAATTGAATTGGTTTTTAAGTTTGTATTTTTATGATTGGTTGACAAGTGTCTTCGGACAGAATGCTGAAATCTAGAGTCTTTGTAACAATCAACAGATGGTCTCATGATTCATTCATAGTATGCTAATAAGGAAAAAGCAGAACATTGCTCAGTTAGCCTGTACTCAGCAACTCATGTTTTCCCTCAATGACCAATGTTATGTTTGCAAAATCAAGAATTTGCAAGAATAGAGGCAATGTCAGATCATTGGAAATCACATTTAATTGTTTATTCATATTGTTTATCAATTACATTTCAATCTAGAGTTATACAATGCCTGCAATTTAGTCCTATTATTTAAAATATTAGTAAAATTTCTTGTTGGTATATAAAAATCTTCTTTAATTATACTAAAAATATAGCTGAAGGTTAATATTGATTAGGGACAGCCTTGAAACAAAAATAATTATTTATTTAGGCTCCTTATCACAAAATTTGGTGTGTGGGTCCCAGACTATTGACAGTGATAGTGATACCTAGGAATGCCTGAGGACCTCCCTTGGGCCTCTATTACTTGTCAAGGGCATTCACCTACACTTTACCCTCAGGGCTCAATGTTGTAGTTGAACAGGTCTTGTGGTTCTTATAATGATCACAGCACAAAGTACAGCAGAAATCATCAGGGAACTTGGAGGAACACAATCACTCAAAAGACCTAACGATACATGGCATGCCCAGGGCCAGAGAGAAGCATGAGAGAGAACCAGAAAGAGCAAACTCAAGGATGACTATAGATTTTTGGGGGATTTGTTCTTTATTGTCTAATTTAAAGTATTAAGAGAGGGAAGGGAGAAGGTTGGTCACACCAGTGGTCAGTTATTTAGATTATCCAGAACTTTCTGAAAGACCTTCATGCATAGGAGCAGCCTAATTCAGAAACTGGGCAAAAACAAGTGATACGCAGGGACTTGAAACAAAAAGGGGGAAAAAGGAAGACCTCATTTTTTTCCACAAAGGCAAAGAAAGTGGACTTTTTATGTGTTCAAAGATCTTTAATTGGTGTGATGTTCAAAGGCCATAGAAAGAGAAAGGAATTCAAGATTCCTGGCTCAAATTGCCAAGCCAATCAGGCTGACCACAGAGCAGGATGCCAGGCCTGGAAACTTGCCAAGAGCCAAAGGCACATCTCAGTGGGGAACAGTCACTCAGGGGTTATGCAGATCCTGGCGAGCTGCCCCATGAAGGTAAACTGCTATCATCCGGCCCACCTGACAAAGTGCTAAAGCCCCAGAAGCAGCCTCTCCACTCAAACCACCTTCCTCCTCATTGCAACTCAACTGTATATCCATTTCACTATTCCTCCTTCCCAGCTGCCTCCCACTCAGGAAGTTTGGTTCATGGAATGCTGACAGTTGTAATGCTCAGCACCTGAGATCTCGTAGGCAATGGGATATAATGTTCAGAATATCATTTGCTGGCTCAGAGTTTTTTCCTCACAGTTCCTCGGACAATTCTTTTTCTGGTCATTTTGCTAGCGGCTGTGTCTACATGTGTCAATATTTTTATTCAGAAAGATGCCTTGGTAATGAAAATAATGTCAGTGGGGAATCAAATAACAACTAAAAAGGTCCATGGCAATCACTTATACTGCATTAGATAATGTTTACTTGGGACGTGTTTTTCTCTATTACATCTTACTTGACATGAGAGCTGTGATAGGGACTGGGATTTTCAAGATGGTTTTTTTACACATATATTTTGACTCAGTGAAGAGATTATAATAGTCCAGGGTCAGTCAGGCATTTTTCTTTCTCTCCACATGACCTCTTCCTGTGACTATCTAGGACTTTCACAGTGTAGGGTAAAGAAAATATCAGGCTTTTCTGCCCTTCCGCCATCAGGATAGATGATGGATCCTTGTCCTGAATGCATGCCTGATGGCGGGCACCTGGAATAGGGTGTGGGCATAGGTAGATGGGATTCAGCTGAGCTAAGACTGTGCTTTTAAGGGCGGCGTCACAGGGATGCCAGCAGCAGCAGCAGCAGCAGCAGCAGCAGCAGCAGCAGCAGCAGCAGCAGTAGTAGAAGCCGAAGCCGAAGCCGAAGCAGAAGCAGAAGCCGAGAAGCAGCAAAACGAACTCTAGAGAGCCCAGATAGAGTGAAGACTTGCTGGGGGCTGGGAGGCCTGCCAGCCTGCCAGCCTCCCAGCCCCCCAGCCAGTACCCCTGCCTGCCATATGCCTGGTGAACCCCAAATAAAGGACCTGCAAAACTACTGAGGACTCTGACTCCTCCTTTACCCGGTCTGCATGGGATCAGAAAACCTGCACTGTGCCCAGTCCTGGCCGGCCTCTACACACAGCATGTGGTTTCACAATCTCGTATGTGTTATTAGGCTGTCCCCTAACCACAGAGGAGGGTGCCATTTAACATTCTTAGAGACCTGACTTAAAAATACTAGAATGCCACTTTATTTTAATTCTATTGGTGATAGTAGTCACAGGTGTGACTCAGATCCGAAAAAGATACACAGGCTTCACCTATTGATGGAAAAAAGTCAAGGTCACAATACAAAAATGCATGTGAAATGAGAGTCATGTCACTTAAGTAAATATGATGTCAACTTCTATGGAAGATGAAAAATCATTCTAGGATAACTGTTAGTCAAGGGAAAAAAATGTGACCCACTAACAATGCTTGCATTATTGAGAGGAAAATTCAGGGTGAACTATGGAATTTGCCATAAAAAAATTTCCATAAGTTGTTTTCATTGCTTCTTAGATTCATGTCTATATTGTGAAGTAAGAAAGACAAATACAAGAAAAAACATTTTAATATTATTGTTTCAAAAAGAATCCCTTAAATATGAGCTCAAGTAGTGCTTGTGTGAAAATATTAATACCAAAGTGAAGGGCAGGCGCGTTCTCTCTTCTGGAGAAATGGTGTATATTCTGCAATTCTGATAGCACAGTATATATCTGAGGCAACACTGAGACTTGTGTACATTTTGCTAAGATTGACATGAAGTTTATCATTCATGCTTGTATGTCAATACAGAGAAGATATAATCTATTTTCATACATTGTTTTATTACGTATAATCACCAAACAGTACAAGAATTTCTGTTGTTTTCTATAATTGGTTTATAATTTGGGATTCAGATACTTAATACCAGTTTTGAGTGACTATAACCTCTGGCTTAGTATACAATGATGTATGAGAGATAGGGGCACTGATATTGCTGTGTTCAACTTATCATCATGTCTGTTTATGTCCCTGCAATGGAAAATGGCTTGAGTGATAACAACCATATACTTTACTGGGAGCAGAATGGAAAGAAATACAAATGAGAGAAAGACTGAAACCAAGAGTTTGTTAGTACTATTTGAAATAGAAACTTATTTTTCCATTATCATGGTGTCACTGGTAATTCCTTCCCTTTAGAGACACTGAATGATTTTACCAATTTCACTGGTTAAAAATAAAAGCACAGTACATCACATTTGCTTTCATAAGTTTTTTAACTTTGAATTTTTTCATAATTTAATGCCATACTAAAATGCCATTATACTTCAATTATGGTCTTTTCACTTGTTGCCACAAGTTTTTTTTTTTTTTTTAATTAAGTTGCAAAAGAGAAGGAGATAAGTAAGAAGCAATGATTGTAAGTGAAAATCATTGCTCCTTATATTTAAAATAACAATAGTGTCCAATATTCTCAGTGGAAAATATTTAACAAAATCCATAACAAAAGCCACAATATTCAAAAAAAAGTACTTATATCAGTATTAACCCTGATTCTAATATTAAGTATTCTGATTTTCAACATGATTTTGAATCCAGGATTTGCTGAGTAAAACAAAATCAATAGTGTAACAGTACATTTACTTTATTGATTAGTTGTAGAGTAATGCTAAAAGGACATCCTTTCTTCTCCTTAGCTTCACTCTTCTGTAGCCTCCTTATTGGACCCCTCAGAATGTGCCTGAAAGCTCAGCACACTTAAACAGTCTATTGTTTTGTAATATAAGACAAAACCTGTCTCCAAGACCCCTTTTATCATCTTAGTGATAGAAATAAAAAGCTTTGAAGATTTAATGCACATTTCTAATGTCCACTCTGTCATTTGTGCAAATGACAATAATACCTCCATTTATCTATGTCACAAAGATCACCAGAGAATCAAATGAGATCATGGAAGATAAAAGTGCTTGGTTAACTGAAGTCATTATAAAAATATGTTATGATTTAGGGACAATGTCAGAGTTCACGTTTGCTTTTCTTCTTTAAGAAAGGCTAAATTACAGTTACAATTCAATTTTTAGAATTGAATTATGTTACAGATAGAGATATAGACTGGCATTCTCAGTACATCTTTTATGTTAGCCCTTTATTATCGTTGTCAGCTTTATCTTGATGGTCAGTAATAAATGTAATTTTTTAAAGTAATGCAATATGAAGAAACTTAGTTGTTACTCAGAATTAACCCCATCCAGTTCAACTGACAATGTACTTTTTATAACAGATTTGGGAATCTTGATAGTGTCGCAAATGCTCCAACTATAAGGAATATTACCTCCTTCTGAGCATTACTTTCCTTCTGAAATTAAGGTGATTTTAGCAGAATGATAATATTTTAAAAATATGCACAGAAGAAGAAAATTTCAGTCTCATTTCAGAAGAGTGCTAAATCAAGTTCATAGTTGGAATATCTCAACTGTTAAGAAAAATCAAAACTAGATTTTGATCTTTCCCTAAGGTTATAAAATTAAATAGGTTTTTACTTACACTGAAACAATCAGAGATATGTCAGGTACATAATTTAACATGTTGGGAAAATATTTGCATCTTACTGAATTTATTTTATCCTTCTGAGAGACCAAATACGTAGAAATGTTTCTTATTTTCCATTATTTCTAACAACATGACAAACTATATATCCTAAATGTTCTATAATAAAATAATACCCATAAATATTGATAAAGCATTTAAAAAAATCTTCTGTATAGCTGAACTCATCAATCCCAGGAGTTAAATAAGAAAGAGAGAAGAGGGAAGGGAGGCAGGGAAGAAGGAATTATGCAGGCAGGAGGCTTTGCTTATTTTGTGAAATTAACAGACTTTAGTTAACAGGTCACATAGGGATTGAATAAAAGTCTGTACTCCCAGAATGCACAATCTGGGGTGCATAGGCTGGGATGCCTCTTAAATCCAAGACTTTCAATGAGCTAAAATTTAATTCAAATGATAGACTAGTGGGGAAATCATCTCAAAGATACAATCACATTCTGAAAGCATTGGTAATTTCATACACTTTTAAATAAGTACAGCCTTGAAGTTTGAAGAATAATCAGTAAAATAATAAAAATCAAATGCACAAATTCTAAGATTACAATGCATAAAATTATAAAAATAGACACAAAAACATTGAGAGAAAAAGTTATAGGAACACCCAAATAAATGGCAAAGACATAGTAAGTCACAAAAACATTTAAGTATTTTACTATCTATGATTTTTGTATGTATCATTCAAATCATACCTGAAAAACCTCATATAATCAAATTAATATTAGGAAAAATACAAATTATATTATAGAATATCAATTAGCAATAAAGGGTGACAGCTTGAAAATATATCTTTAGACCACCAGGAAAGTAAAGAATCTAGGAAATTATTCACCTAATATAATTTGTATTATGTAAAAACAGAAATACAAGTAAACTTTTAAATAAAATAATGCATTTTTCTCACATTCTCTTGATAGAAATGTAAAATATCAGAAATGTTAAAGAATGTGTTTATTATGGAAGCATTTCTTAATCCGATGGAACATCTAAGCCACAGATAATCACTCATCAATTTGATTACATTAAGAATTCTTATACCACAAAATCACTCTATACAAGTTGAATAACAAATTATTTAATTTATCATTAACACTAATAAAAAATTAAACCTATAAGCTTATAAATAAATGTCAGCCTGATTATCAACAAGTTCATTTCATTATGTCATCGATTTCCTATCTATCATTGTAAGAAAAATCACATAAAGGAATTTAAGAGAAAATAAACTATCAGTCTCAGGTTAGATGATAGCCTGCTTAAAAAATCAAAGAGACTAAAAAACATTAGCAATGTCAATAAAAACATTAGTCACAAATTCAGCTCTTTGAACCCAGCAACAAATTTTCAATGGAAATTACAATAAAAACATAAGACACCTAAAATAAGTCTAACTTTTTTATATAAAATTAATTTTATTGTGTGGTTATAATAGAACTGAATAAAAGGAGAGTTTTTGGTTTATAGATATAAAAATGTAATATGATAATCTATAAAATTGAAATTTTGGTAATAAAAATCCCAATGAGAGTGTGTATATGCATGTACATATATGTACATAAGTAAGAAACTAGACAAACATTGTGTAGGTACATGGAAGAACAAAGAGCTAAAAGCTGCTGTTTTTAATTAGGTTCACAGAAGCAACCTATAAAAGTTTGCTTGGTGCAAGTTATTTTTAAAGAAAGTATGCCAAAAGAGACTAGGAAGGAAGCAGGCCAGGGACAAGGAAGGAACCAAGCAAGGCTGTAATGTTAAATCAAGTACAATAATGAATATATTCAGACTGTTTCCATAGGATACCTCCAGAATAAATTAACTGACTGAGAATTGCACCCTTTTTTTTTTTTTTTTTTTTAACACAGAGGTTCTGGTCTTTTCTACTTCTACACTAGTGAGTATTTACTAAGGGTCTACTTCTGCTTTTCTTTTTATGGACAAAGGTGGGTTCCAGTAGCACAAAGATACCTGGGACCAAAAGAATTTCCAAGGTCGAGAGATTAAAAAAAAAATTGTCTACACTCCAATATTTAAGGAAGAACAAGATTGAGGTCTTTTTTTTTTTTTTTTTTGCCAGTTATCCAGAATCACAAAAGTTATGTGCATTATTTGTGCAAGAAGAGAAAAATAGACCAGAAGATCAGAAGCACATCAATGGGAATTTGAAAACTTGACATTTAAGAAAGATGGCTTTGCAAAATCAATTTCTCAGTCTTTTCAACATTTTGCTTGTTATGATGGAATGACAAATTCTAAGTTCCTTGTATGTGAAACCCAACAACACATGTTGTAATGTAAAACACATTATTATATCTCCATAAATGTAAAAGAATGCAAAATACCATATAATGCTGAAGGATATAATTATGTGAAGTAAATGTTTAAGGACATGTATAGAGATAAAAAACAACTTTAGGAAGTTGATTAACTCTGGTTGGAGTGGGTTGTATAAACATGGATTGAGATTAGTTAAGACCACACAAGGCTATATATTTGTATATTACTTAAGCAAAGTATTAGACCTACAAGTGGTTGTTATGGTATTCTTTTCTTTTTATATCTGAAATAATACATTTAATTTAAAAAAAACACCCATTTTGGTGCCTTCAACTTGTATTTTATATTTAAGATCAAATAACAAGACTAGGGTCACAAGCTATGCATCTACATTTTTAAGACTTGTCTTCTAAATTCTGTGTTAAATGTGCTGAACTCAACTTTACATGTTTTTGATTGTTATTTTTATATTAATTGATTGGAAAGTAAGAGTAAATTACTGTGTTTTTTTCTAACTCAAAGTGAAAGTGTTGAAATCACAGCACTGCAAATATCTTTTCTTTTTCTTTAAAGTTTTGGATGTTTTTTCAGCCTGTATATTATTTTTTGGTATCCAATATCTATTATCACCTTCTCAGAGAATAATTGCTTGCACATTTGATGAGTTTCTCCAAGGACTACTAAAATTCTTACAAAAGATAGGGTCAAGTGTAAGACCTTCAATGTTTGTACTAGTCTGTTATTTAGTATTCTAGAGTTATATTCACTAGTAGCCTGGCAGAAAAATGCATAACCAATTTTTTATGAAAGTGATCTTTAATAATTACTCCTGAAAACTTTTATTACTTTTTACTTAAAAATAGCATTTATACAATTAGACAAATAGTATAAGTAAAGACAAATTAAAAAAAATGACTAATGCATTAAGAGTGAAAGTTTCTTTAAAATGCTTTCTTTGGAAATATACTTGCCTCCTGGTCTCTGACCTCTGACTTGTAGCAAACACATTTTTTTCTTTAGATCATGCATGATCAATCATGTGGTTATAGAAAAGTGCCTTCCAATATGCAGAGAAAGACCATTCAATTTTTTACTGATTCTAATTTTATTTTGGTGACATCTAATCATCTTAAAAATAAAAATCTGAGCATCAATCAACCCTTCTTTAACTCTGAATTTGACAAGGCAATCTACTAAAACAGAAGGGACTTGAGGGATAAAGAGGGAAACACATTTCTTAAAATTTCCTTTATCATTTACTATATATTATATACTAGTAACAGTATTTGCTGTGCACTAAGTGCTAGGAAAATCTTTTTCTTAATTAAAATCTCCATTTCTTAACACAACACAGTAAGTCAGATTATCTTCATTTGAACAATGAGAACAAGTAATAATAATCTAATATTTACTGAATGCTTAGCTTATGCCAAATACTTGTAATTGCTTAAAAATATTAATCTTTACCATAACAACACAGTTAGGAAGTACCATGTTACCACTTAAATATTTAGTTATATGGCAAATGTAAAGTTGTCTGACTTGTCTATACTTTGGTGGTTATGTTAAGAAAAATATGTCAGTTTTTGAGAGACAAATTCCCAGTGATTTCACACATATTTAGAATATGACTATCAAAGAAAGCAAACTGGTAAAACACAACAAAAATAATTCTAAGACTGAAAAATATTGTGAATAATGGGGTAGGGATGAGGAAGAGGAGCTAGAATGGGTTTTGTGTCAGTGTAAGGGCACAGGGAGATTTAGGGGTGGCTGAATTAATTCTATATGCAAGTCAATGTGTGAAATTGTGCTTCTCAGATTATATAGTTATGTAAACAAATGGTGACTCCATAAAATTTGCTATAAAAGAAAAGATACTCACCAAGTATCACACAAATAAGTGTCTCATGATTAAATATCAGTCAATCTGTCTTCAACACTCTGTTTTTAATCACAGTACACTAGCTACTTCTAGATAGGAAATCCAGCAATCAATTTGAGAATCCCTAGCTGCCAAACCCCTTTCTCCAAATGTTACATTGTATTAGCAATAGCTGGCTACCTAATGGCAGATTGGGTTGTTTATGATTAGCTCTTCTACATGAATAATTAAATAATATTTTTTAAATTTATTTGAATTTTTATGAATGTGCAAAGGCAATGAGGAATTATAAGGCATGAATCAGGAGAGAAAGGAAGACAAAGGACTTAGTAAATTGGGCTCTTTAACTCAAGATATTTACAGATTATAAAATATTGTGGCTAAGAAAGTCTACAAAAGTTTGTTGGCTCATTCGATGGAGGAAATTTTGGAAGCCAATAGATTCAACTAGGGCACAAAAGGGAAACATCTTAGTTATAAAGGTTATCCATAAATAGAATAACTTAAAATCCCTCAATACCTTATTGAATTCATGTTATCTACTAGCTGACCCAAAGAAACAAAATTAAATCCTAAAGTTAGATCAGCATAAGAATTTCAAAGTATAGTAAAATGTCTACTGTATGTATAATCCAAATCTCAGAAAAATAGGAAAGTGGCTGCAGGGTAGAAGAAATAATTAGAGTGTTGATGCCTGAAAATTTTCTGAAAATATAGACATCAAGATAAAGATTAAAGAAGATCTAAGAATTCCTATCAAGATGATTCAGAAAACTGTATTTTATCTAGTCATCTGCTAAAGGACACTTAAGTTTGGTTCCATGACTTGACAATTGTGCACTGTGCTGCTATGAGCTTAAGAGTCCATAAGTCTTTTCATATTACAGTTTTCACATTCTTTGTGTAAATACTTAACAGAGATATTGCTGGATCATACAGGATTTCTGCTTTTATAAAGAAATCTCTATACCATTTTAAATTTCAAAGCTACATTGGGTTTATAACTACTGAAAAACTAGTAAGAAAAAATATTCTACAAGGGAAAAAAAAATCAATGCTATGAGAATTTTATAGTACCTGGAACTGATATACTAGAGAGAATGCTAGACAAAGCAGATAGGTAATATTAAAATATTCAAAATGCAAGCAAATAAAGTCAATGGAAATGCAATTTCAGGAAATAAAGTAAGGAAGAGAGAATGACAAACTCAGAGGATACAGTATACATGAACAGAGGACTGAGTGACCAGTAGAAATGTGTCTTGTGAAGCAACAGACTTTCAGGAATGGAACAATGAGTAGGGATGAGTAGCAAATGCTATGGTCAACATACAAGAAGACTAATGTAACTGGCATTATGAGAGCCAATGTGGTGAGAGTAGTAAGCCAGCACCAGAAGATGGTCTATAGAACTGAGATGAGAAAAATAATCAGTACTTTTCTGCTTGATGAAAAGTCATCTTTCTCTTTGTAGGTTTTTTTTTTTTTTGTAAAAAGCAAAATGATTTTCATCAAGTTTTTGTTTTGCCTACTAGCTAGAGTACTAAATGAGAATGATTTATCAAAATAACTTCACAGTGAATGTTAATTCTACATTTTCTCATACAATTAAGACATGTTTTATTAACTAAATATATTCTGATATAAACTTAACTAGAAAATATTCAAACAATTAAAATAAGGGGAAACATCTTTGGAGAAAATTTTTTTTTTCTAAATATTCTTATATCTTTCCCTATTATCCAAGGATCGAGTTGTTTTATTTTCATGGGATTTTTGAGGATACTTTGATGAATTTACATTTCTATTGTAGTTCTTGATTGTTTGTAAGTCTTACATATATCTTTTTACTGAATTTAATAACATCTCTGAAAAGTCATGTCCGCCCAAAACCTATGACTGTGACCTTATTTGAAATGAGGGTTTTTACAGATGTAATCAAGTTAAATTGAGGTTTTCATTTAATAGGATGTGTCTTAAATCTGGTATGATTGGTATTTTTTTAAGGATAGAGAAATTTAGAAACACACAAAATATGACTATGTGAAGATGGAAAGAAAAAGTAGGATGATTCATCTACAAGCTAAGTAGCACCAACAGATGCCAGCAACCACCAGAAGCTAGGGAGAGAAAAGAAATGATTATTCCCTAGTGTTCTGATGGGACATTACTCTGCTAATAATATTTTTTTCCTTGTATTTTGGAGTTTTAAAGAAATATTGGCTACATCACTGTACATAATGCAGTGGAATAGACTCACACCTCCTCAGATGTACCTCACCATATTTTATTTTTTATAGAGAATTTTTGTTTATGTTTGCATAGAAGAACTGGGGTATAGGCCAGAGGTGCAGGGGGTGAGAGGATTCACCAGAGACAGAGTCGGGAGCAGAACAGGCGGCTATACTGAAATGCACTGCTGAGGGTAGCAGTGGGGGACAAGAGAGATTTATTGTGCCATATGTGGCTTAGCTTCCTGGCCTGGGATGGAACTCAGGCCATAGCAGTGATAGCAATGAGACTAAACCCTTAGGTCACCATTGAGGCCTATACATCACCACTTTGATTTCAGTCTTTTAGCCTCTTGAACTATGAGGAATAAATCTCTTACTGTTTATAATTACCCAGTTTGTGGTGTTTGGCTACCATATTCCTAAGAATATAGTCTTTATGAAAAGGAGAATTTGAAGATATATATGTTTTTGTTTTTCCTAATAAAATTTTTCATATTATTCTATGCTCAACTGGTACCGGGATTAAATGAGAAATAGTATTCCTTGACAAGACATTTTTTAACACAGCCTTAAACTAGAGTAATTTTTTTTCAATATTGTGAAAATAGTTACCTATACAATTGACTTGATAGCCACACTCTTTGTATGTCTGCTATATCAGCCAATTCCATGCCTTTTATTAATCCTATAATTTAATTTTGCAAGCATGATATCATTATTTTATGTGCATATGGATTTTACCTTAGTCAACACACAAACTATTAATATGAATATTTTAAGTAATAGCATAATTGTAAAAATTTAAGATTTCTATTTTCCTCATTCCTTATCTTTCTGAGATCTGAAGAGAATAGGTAGAGAATTCCAGATTTCTTTACATCTTTCTAATAGTTCATGTACTTGCAGAAGTAGTGGCCATAACTAAGATGGTGATGTACGGGCATCCTGTTCTGTGAGAACCTTTCTGGTTATTTGTCCATTGGACTCCAAATCGTAAAGTCTTTCCATATCCCTTTAAGATGTAAATTTTATAAAAGTTTCATGCCTGTTTTCCAACCCAGTAATGACTTTTTCAAAAATTGGAAGCCGTTCATTTGAAATGTAAATATCAAGATAGTGCACCATTTGTCTGTGGTAGGACAGAATCATAACATCGTTGGGAGCCTTGTTCCAAGCTATATAACCCATCTTTTGTCATGAAGGTTCAGACTTTGTTCATTTTCTTTGTGTAAAGTCAGTTCTCAACCACAGATAAAAAGAAAACAAGCACAGATGATCTATGATTACCTTTCTCTGCTCTTAAAACTCTCCAGAGTTAAACTTAGTTGAGTTGAATTCTGGCCTCATTTCCATATGATAACAGCCTTGAATATTGCCTTCCTTGTCTATTTAACTTTGTAGGATATATTTTTGCTTTGGACAAATTCATCCCATTGCATGTTTGTTGCAATGTTACTTCTTCCTTGTCTCTAACAAAGTAACACTTAAATCACAGTGGCCCAAACAGTGAGGAAGTCTATTCTCACTTAGCAAGTTAGAAGAGGAAGAGAAGAGGTATTCAGGCAGATCCAACAGTTTAATGATGCAGTCAAAGTGCACAGATGTTTTTGAGTCTCAATATGCTTTCCACAATGTTGCATAAGTGCTGAGGTTCTTTAATCTCTTGATTGTATGATCACTGCCAATAAACAGACTAAATGCTTACCTTTTATTTTTTTTAGAGATTTATTTATTTATTTATTTAATACAAGAATCAGGGCACAGGCCAGATGCATGGGAGGGTGAGAGGAGTCACCAGAGACATAGTGGGGAACAGAACAGGCAGACTGACAAAATACACTGCTGAGGGGAGCAGCGGGTGAGACAGGAGAGGTCTGCCACACCACATGTGACCCTCGCCAGATGGCAGGGATCGAACTGGCGCTGCAGAGGCTGCTGACAGCTTCACAGTGTGGCACTCAACTGCCTGCGCAATCAGGGGAGGCCCTAAATGCTTACCTTTTAAAGAGAGAAAGAGAAAGAAATACACACATATACATACAGATAGAGAAAGAGAGAGAGAGATTTCCACATATCTGGCTTTAAAATTGGGGACAATTGTAACCAAGACTTTCAGAAACATTCTAAATATATATATATCTTGCTTATATATTCCCAGAATTCAATCACATTTATGAACCAAACACTGGTAGCCACATTAATACCATGTTATAGTTTAGTTAAAATAGTTGTTAGCTTTCAACAGTAATGCCCACTACAAAATGATATTCCTAGAGTTCTTGGATTATAAAGCTTTATTTCATTCAATTTTAAAATTTATATAGTTACAATATAAGTTTACATATATATATAAATATATATATATATATATACTTTACACACACACACATCTACACATAGAACCATAAACTAGGCACAGTTTTGTATACCAGTCCTTTCCTCTGATATTCATGTATATTATTCTGCAATGCAATTACCTTAATAATAACAATATAAGATAACACTTTGATATTTGTCTTTGAGTTGAAGTGCTTTACTTTTATTGTTTCACTGGAAATATTGATTTTGTTTTATATTTGCTGTGCTTTTATCATAATTGAATAACTGTATAATATGTTTTTCTTCATATAATGTGAGTGCTTTCTAACATTCTTCTTCAAGCATGAAATTAATACAAATGATTGCTATAATCATAACCTTTAATGTCATTGTTATATATGCAAGAAGAATAAGTTAGATATTTAACACTGAATTCAGCATTGTAAGCCAATAAATATAGAAAAATATTGAGGACACATAAGAAAAATTTAATATCTTTTTGCAATATCATTGTACTAAAAATATATTAATCAAATTGGGATATTAAAGTTAGTTTAAACCTTAGTTTGTACTGTAAATAATCCTTTGTAGCATTATAGCAAATGATACGCAATAAGCTTGATTACAGTTTTGGTTTTTCATTGTCATTGGATAATTGTAAATAAGTGGCCAAGCCTCCAAGGAAATATACTTCCACGCTTAGTAGCTGCATGGCTTTTTTCTTTCCCATTAAGATAACATTGCTTTATTATATTGAGTTTCAGGTGTTCTGTTTTTTACTTCAACATCTGCACATAGTACATTGTGATCACCACCAGAAGTCCTATATCATCAAATCAGGAAGACCCCAAAAAGGCAATGATACATATGAAGACACAGGAGATGTAATGTACATTAAAATACCATAACATTGCACTCTTATTTCTTTTGAATTGGAAAAAAAAAAATCTTGGTATTTAAACTCTAAATGTGTGTCTTAGAATTTTCTGGCCTGTCATTTCATCAATTCTTAGATGATGCTGGCAAAAAATACAGAAAACCAAAACTGATACCAGGTAAAGCTTAGGCCTGACCAGGGACACAAATCTGTTAAGAGGAAACACCTCTCTTGTTTTCATGGTTCATACAAACTACACACATAAAAGCAAAGAGATCAGGTGTAGTGCGCTCTAAGATTACTTAAAAATTAAAAATCAGTGAGAGGTTCAAAGGGAAGAGGGAAAGGAAAAAAAAGTAGTAGTGAAGAGGAGGATTTCAAAATATGGACACCTCTTAAACTGTAACATTACCTATCCCCTGATGGGCCAATTTTTAGCCGAATAGGTAGGGCCCAGAAGCAGAGTCACCAGGAGAATGTATGCAAGGCGCCTCTATGCAGAAAACAAAAGAGTTTGGGCTCAGAGGCTAAAAGAAGAGAGAACCAAACTTTAAAATGTAATACCCCACTGCATCCAGAAGGTCAAAAAGGCTACAGCTATGACCAACTGCCTCCCGGCAGGGCAAAGACAGAGCAAAGCCTAGGAGAAGTGCCAGCCCTCGTGGTCTCTGTCCCTTCTCCCTGTTCAACATGGCTGTCCTGATTAATTTAAAATCATTGTTCTTTCTAAAGTTTATGCAAAATGTATGTTTCTTTGTACTAAAATGTTGTAGAAGTTTATTCTTGTGAATTTTAATGGATTAACATAATTCATTTAATCAATAGCTTCTTATATTGCTTCTTTCATTATAAGAATGCTACAGTTTATTTATAATTGCACTTTAAAATACAGTTTTAGAAACATTTTTTAGCAAAGTAGAGCCAAATAATTAATCTGTTTGTTAGCTTTTATGTGGAATTTTAGGATAGTCTTTGAAGTTTCTGAAATTACCACTGCAATCCTGGTGGTAATAAAGATAAGCAAGAAGATAAGCAAGAAGATAAGCAAGAAAGATAAGCCCCAAACACTCTCTATCAGATTTTACCTGTAGTTCCTTTAAGTCTTTGGAAATTTCTGTCTTATTGAGGTTTCAAAAATGTGCAAAGGTCCCTTGCCTGCCAGTGGCTTTATCAATGAGGCTGAATCTCTGGAAGACAGATACTGAGCCATTTTTCTTAGGAGGTGCTGTCTAGAAGGCACTGATTCCACATACAGAGTGAATTCCTGTTCCTTAATAGCATACCTGTCAGCAATGCTTAAATGAAAATAATTTTTAAAAATGGGGCATCCCGGGTAGAAAAGGGAAAAAAAAAATAAGATTTAGCCTGGAAGTCAGGAAGAAATGCACACAAATTTAAGCAGCCTGTGAATTTAGGAAATACATATTTCTGGAAACATGGTTTATTGATAGTCTCAAGTGATTTCACCTGAAAGCTTGGGGGGACTTTACAAACCGTTTAAGAATAATTTCCTAAAAAGCCATCATTATGAGTTTATATCAATGTCTGCATGTATATATGACATCATTATGACTTTATATTATGTATATATAAAATGAACACATCAAATACCATATTGATATATTTAAGAGGCTTGTTTTCATTATCTGCCTCATCTTTGAATATCTTCCATTGGTGTTTCTTGTCTTTGAACAAGGACATCCATGACTCCCTAAATCTGGGCTGAGGGGATCTCTTTAGCTTCTTTATCTTGCAAAACTGACCATCTCAAACTCTAGCCAAGTGCTAAAGGAGGTGTCCCTCTCTCTGTTCTTTTTTTTTAAGATTTATTTATTTATGCATACAAGAACTGGGGTACAGGCCAGAGGTGTGGGGGGTGAGAGGATTCACTAGAGACAGAGTGGGGAACAGAACAGGCAGACTGACTGAAATACACTGCTGAGGGGAGCAGCGGGCAAGTCAGGAGAGGTCTGCTGCGCCATGTGGGCAGATCCCCAACCGGGGATCTAACTCATGCTGCAGTGGCTGCAGATTGCCTCATGGGCCGCATCTTAACTCCTGCGTCACCAGGGAGGCCCCTTCCCTCTTTGTTTCCCTACCTCGAAATGTGTTTTTGATGCTCAGGTCGTTGCTGGTGTTGTAAGTCCAATTCAGTCTCCATATAACTGGTGGAGCTGTATTGATTTCTACACGAGTTATTTAAAAAACAATTCACATTGTAAATGTGAGGGTTAGTAGTATTTTAACTTTTTATTATATTATTGTTTTTCTGGAGATAATGTATTCTGGTTCCATGCATATGCAAAATAGGCATATACTTCCTATTACTAATAATCTTAAGGTTTCTAAAAGTACACTAGCACTAGCGCTATTATGCTAATGTGCATGTAACTCCTACAACCTGACTTCCATTAAGTTTGTCATCATTTTTGCAGTGAATAACTGCTTTAGCCAGACACTGTAGGTGATAGCAGCTTTAGGTTTTTTTTTTTGTTTTTTTTTTGTTTTTGTTTTGGGGTACTTCAAATGGGTCCCTGAGCAATCACTCTTACGCCAATTTAGAGAAAAATAACATTTCTGCAGTCACAGGAAAGTTATAAAATGCTTCAGTTCTCCTTAAGTTTACAGTTAGCACATTGAACATTCTGTATGATAAGGAGAAAAATCTCACAGGACTTTATGGATAAAAATAACAAGAAATGTGAAAATTCTCTGCCAAGTAGTCCATGTCCTGCATCATTTTTCAATGAATTATCCTTTGAGGTTTCATTCTAGGTTGCATTCTCCCCATTAGTTTCATTCTTCATCCCAAAGAAAAAAAAAAATGGAGATACAGAGTGTTCTCTGAGAATTCATATACCCTTAGCATCTCTTGAACATAGGAGCAGGGGAAAAAAAAAAGTTAAGTCAAGGATTTCATTTGAATAAGAATGATTTATCTACAGAGTGCTGAAGGACATGAATACATTATGGGCATCTTTTTGCATTTGACTTTTATTTCTTTCTTAGCAAGTAGATGGTCTCAGAGAATGCTTAAAAACAACTCTAAAATGGTATGATGAGGCAATTATTTCTTTCAGTGGCATAGAATTTCATATGAATTATATTGGGCAACCCATAGAATTTCAGAGTTCTCTATAGATTAAAATTTATAGGGATAATTTTTTGCATTTCCAAAGTTTACTTCATGACTTTGTAAACTTTCATGTGTTAACATACTTTAATGTTTATGATCATTTTTCATATTAAATTAGTAGTAACTAAACATGGACAAAGATTTAAATTAGTATTTTTTGAAGATGAGATTTGTTAATAAAACTTGCAATTAAGTAGAGAAATTAAATGTGAGGTCTTACTTTATATACTGGTTTTATGCTTCTAAAATTTTGCCTTGCTTTTCTTATTCATACATAGAAATTTCTTTGTTTATGCTATGGACAGATTCTCTATTTTAAGTAACCAAAATCATTTTCATATTTATGTGATGAGATTATTTGCTATAGGCTCTTCTTTTATTGTCATTTAATATCACACTTTATAGCTGAGTTCTCTTTTAATAAATTTGATATTTTAAGTTCTGTAGGTATTCCAGGAACATAAAACATGAGTGGCTTATTGTCTGCCCATCCATGGAGAAGAAAGTCTACATTCTTTAGAATAAAATAATATAAAAATAATAATTGGAGAATAACAAGGAGGCGAGGTTCCTATTGCCTCTAACTTTAATTCTGATTGAATGATTTGAAAGCATCAAGTACCACTCCATTTTCATTTTCATATTACTTAGCACAGTCTTTGCTATATAGAAATCACAGCACTTATGATGTAATGGGTTTTAGAAACCAGCATATGTGTGTGTGTGTGTGTGTGCATAAATATATGAATATTTTTTCTTACATCATATATCACTCATGAACCCTCACTATATTTTCTTGTGCTCTTCCTTCCCCAGTTTTGATTCCCCTCTCTCTCCACTCCCTTGCAGTTTGCCTCAGATATAGGATCAGCTTGTTAGTTTTGACTTTTTCTTGACCTATGTTTTGGTTCCATTGATGTTTAGTGGATAATTGGCTATGTTTTGCAACTTTCTCTGTTTACTCTCGCTGAAACATGATCTCCAATTTATATTAGAAATCAAATTTGTGAGACAAAATTGTCTTCACCCAACACTAAGTTGCCTTAACTTGAGCAAATGAACATCAGACAAAACCATAATATGAATGGCAATAATATGAGATCACAGGACCCACTGGCCTAGATTGCAATATCAGTTTCTTTGTACTGAGAACTTGGATAGTCACTGGTGATGAGACTGATTGGGAGGAGATCACAGTATTAAAGAAAGCATATTCAATGACATTTGGAAAAGACTTTATTCAGGACAAGTATAGATAAAAGGAACTACTGTAATGGGCTTTGATTGTATGGTAGAGAACTTGAGCTCAACTTCTAATACAGAGTGGTCAAGGGGGAATTTGTAACCGAGGATAGGGTATGGAGCCAGAAGTTGATAAGCTCCTAAAAGGAAGCAACTGCAGTATGAAAGAGGCTGTTCTGGCTAAAGTGACTTAGCAGGATTCTTACTGAATACAAACCTTTGTAATCACATACCCAGGGTGTGGTGGAGAGTGAGGACCCTCCTCACATGTAGAAAGTGACCATATGTGGAGGATGGCAGTTGTGGTTAAACTAACCTATCAGGGTTCTTGCTAAATCTAGATCTTACAAGGAAATATACAAATGAATATGTGATTCAGAATTTCAGGATATGCACTATTTTACTCCATCTGCTCCCAGCCATATCTATTGTCTCATTAAGAGGAAGTTCATCAAATCTGCACATTAAAAAAAAAAAAAAAGTCTGGATTTTTTAGATGGTTCAACAAGAAATAACTGCTGAAACATTACAATCCCTTCAAAGGAGCTCCAATGAAGACAGTGGGAAAGAAGATTCTCCCCACAGGCGAAAGCTATTGGAACATTTGTGGTTGTCCCCCAGTCCTCAGCGGAGATGTGGCCAGAGAATTAGGTTGATTATTGATTCATAGCAGGTATAGGAGGATGGAACCAGTTTGATGAGTAATAAGAAAGAACAAGATAGGAAGGTTGTTGAAGCTGAAAGATTGTACGGAGATTGAGAAAGAACTAATGGCATGGATTATAAGGGGATCTGTATCTAATGTGAGTGCTCATTACAGGCCTTCATTATAAGGAATGATCTAAATAATGTATTAGTGACTCCAACTGCTGCTGCTGTTCACACTGTGATCTCTTAACTGGAACAAAGTAACAGAGCAAGGTCCTTAATATTCATATTAACATTCAGTTACTTATATGGGGAACTGGATGATAATTACAGGCCGCCCCCCTCCCAGAAACACACACACACACACATACAGGTTTTCCTTGTACATGAGCAAGCTAGAACCTCCAAAAATACGTACTATCAAATTGCCAGAATAGCCATCTACCTTCATTGTCTTAAATCAAAACTCTATCAGGACTCTGATTCTCTTCCATAATTATTACTCATGAATCTTAATTGCTCCCACTTTGCAGAGTACATCATGCTGGTCCACTACTCTGCTGGCATGCTGATGAGACCTGGTGAGAAGGATGTGTAGCAATCATCTTAGTTGCCTTTGCAAGATTCATGTATAGAGGAAAACCATTCTACTCATACAAAGACAAATTAACTTTATTCTCCTTTTATTAGAACAGAAAGAGTCCATACAGGGAACTAGTTTTAAAGGTGTGGGAAGATCTAGGTCAGCAAACGTGTAAGTGAGGAATTGCAGTTGCAAAGTGGAAGGAGAGGGAAAAAAATATCTTTCTGACTTTTGCTGCTACATTGGTTGCTTTTTGTGGTAGAGAAAATGGTGAGTTTATCCTGGTGCCCAGTGGCCAGGGCAACAGCACCCTGACTTCAGTGGTGCAAGCTCATGTGGAGTGGAACCATTAGGGCAAATAGAGACATAACTTTAACATCATTTTCCACTGCAGAGGAGGTGTTGACTCACATATGGTTGCCTTGGATGTTATTCTTCAGATCGCTGGGTCTTCCTTTCCTGTCTATTTCTTTAGCAGCCTGTCTCCTACTGGCCTGCAGAGTGTTCTAATGATTTTGCAATAGATTAGCTATTCCCGTTGCCTCTGATTAAAAGAGTAGTTTCTGTTTTTCTGCCCTAAAACTAATCTGAAATATTAATATTGAATTACTAAGCCAATAATAATATATAACATAAGTAGGAACTCATTAATGACTCACCCACATTCTGCTTATTTACTACTTGGCAAATAGGTCGATATGACATGAAAAGCAGCATTAGGTTAAGCTTCTCTTTTGATGATTACCTTGTACCTTGATGGGCAGAACCCCCCCCCCCAATGCTTCAAGATGATTTCTTCCTATCTGCTATATTAAATGTATGAAAATTTAGGTTGAAATTAGTGGGAAATATAAATATGATGATTCTGATGGGATCTCCTGAAAGATTAGAAATTTTGCTTTGAAAAGTAACTAGAACTTGTGATAGATTCTGCAGTGTTAGTGGTTTCTAAGCTTCACCGGCGTTGTTCATAACTGAGATTCCTGGTCAGATTTATAGCCCAATTTAATACTAATTCAGAATATTCACCTTTTCAATTTTGTTATCTTAACTCTAAGCATATTATTATAACTTAAAACTAAACAAGAATGGAATGATTATTGAAACTAGACATCAGTAGTCCTGAGCTGGAATTATAATAAGGAGTAAATCAAACATGGATTTCCCTCTGAAAGCAACAATGATAGAGGCAGTACATATCCTTGAGAAGAGAGAGAGGAGAAAATAAGAACTGCTGTTGTAAGCAGAGCTTTAACCTTTAATTTATGTAAAAAGACTAAAAAAGTAAAAATCTATTACCCTACATAATGCGCTTATTATATGTATTCTCACTAATTTTATTATACATTCCTGTTTTTATGACAGGAAAATGAGATGGAAATATATTGCAGAAAAGCAGATGTTATTGATTTCAAATCATTCATTTGAAAATCTTAAAATGTCAAGTTTTTAAGTTTTTAATTGTATTTTATTGTCATTTGATTTCATAAGCATACAAACCAGGTCAGGGCAAAATTAATGTGTGCATTAGACTTCATTTATACATAGGAAAAAGAAAATTTGAATTCTAACTTCTGTTCAATATAATTTTTATTCCACTCTGCACATGTCCAACCAAGCCTTTTCATAGAAATGAAAGTTCTACTTTGCTGTAATGGCAGACATTGCTGGATAATAAGTCGGTTTGCTCGTCTTCCTCATTTCAATGTTAGATTATAACCTCGAGCCTCCCTTGAAGGGAGGTTTGAGCATGTGATCTGGTAATGGGATTTGGGTGAAGTGATGTGTCCCTCTCTCTTCTTGGCTGAATCTAGGGTTCTTTCTCCCTATACTTTCCTTGTGTAGACTCTTGAAATAGGAATAACTTGTGTCTTTTAAACCCCTCCTCTCAAAATGTTATATCCATTTTAGATTTAATGCCAAGAATTAAAGTTCTACTAGATGAAGCCATTGATTGGTCTTGTTTTATTTATTATAATTGCTAATGTCAGTCAAAAAAAGGGATCAGACAACTTATGCTTAACCCCCTTTTAAAAAAATTTGCAGTCAAAAAAGTACAGTATATCTTTCGTGGTATTTTTTTGTAAATTTATTTATTTAAAGTTTACTAACCTTAATTAAACTTTTGCATCATTTGAAGGTTTATGATGCAAAGTGACCTGTTATTACTCCAGGTCATGAATTTACACCATGGTCCTTCAGAGATGGACTATAAGCCAAGTTTGTCTGATTACTCAGTCTAGCTGTCCAGCTAGCATCTTACATCCAGAAATTAAGTTGCTTGAAGGCAACTGATACTCCCTTATCTGGAAATGTTCAAGAAGTGATAAAAATTTATGTTTACATTAAATTTACAATTCAGTTAAGAAAGTTGCTGAACTTGTTAAAAAAAACTTTCAACTTATACAAAAAGATCTTATTATTGAATTTACCTCTTCTAGAGGGACTTCATGAAATTGCTGTATGTATACAGCATCCATATATATATATATATATATCCACTTTCATATATATATTAAATTCCACTGTATTTTTACTTTTCAATTTTTTGTTCATGTATTGTTACAATATTTTTAGCATTCATGTATTCATAATGTTGACTGGTGTTTTAAAGATCTTTTCAAGGATTGAAATTGGTTTTGTACAAGTGCTTCACTTAAACAGATCACACGAAAAGTACCGAAAGCATTTTTTATAATAGGTGTCTATTCACATACATCTTGATTGTTTTTTAAGAGTTGAAGGATACAAACAACATATTTGATATCAGCTTGTAGGTTCTTGGGGCAAAACAGCACATTTGACATTATTCTATGAAGAATGATTTACTTATTTGTTAAAGACCTTAGAGTTAACTGAATTTGATTTTATTGGGCATAACATCTTTTTGTTTAATTTAATATTTGACTTTTTACCTAAAAATATGAAAGCATAAGACAAATCCACTGAAAAATAAAAACTGACACGACTTCAAATACAAGGAAGAGACCACCACTTGGAAAATTTTTCTTGGAGGCCGGATACTTCTTATCCATTCACTTTCACTCAGTTAGTACTTTCAAGGTTTATTTTGCACAGATGCTAGAGGACTCAATATTAAATAAAGTACACAGAAATCAGGTTTTTGTGATGTGTTAAAAGTTTTGACTTTTGGTTGGCATTTTAGTTTATGTCAAAATGTTAAAGAGGCAATGTTGAACTGAAATTCGAAAGAATCTGATTAAACTTTAGGTCACATTTCTAGCAGATGAAGCAATATTTGCTAAGGAAAGGTAGTGAGTAGAATGCAGGGCAGATTTCATTTCTTACCTTCATGGACAAGAGCTTCCAGAGCTCTCATTTTGATTGCATGGTTTCATTCAATTAAATAAAATTATTATCATAATAAACTATGGTTGGTTACCCAATTTTAGTAGTTTAGTTTCATGCTTTACTATCACAGTCATGTTTTTTAACCTTGTTTTTGAATTATCAAAAGTGTAACTAGCTACAGGAGAAAACCAGGAAGGAAATAAAGCTTAAGAGAGGGTAAGTTTTTATTTACCTACTTTAAAGTTCAGAAATAAATGAAACATTTATACATGGTGATTTCATCAAAATTTGAGTTAGATTATCAACACCCACAAATTCAAGGGGTGATGTCTTGACCATATTTAAGTGAACTAAAGTTTTAAAATGATTGCTAATAATTATTAGAGCAAAAGCATAGAAATCAATATGTTGATCTCAAGAGGAAGAGGTGTAGCTAATATAAGCATTTATTGCTGAAAGTTCACCATCCCAATTGCAAATGCAGTCTGAATTTTAGAAATTATTGAAGAGGAGAAGAGAGAAGCTCCTCATGTCTTTTTGATTATTAGAAATATGTCCAGTAATGAGAAAGTGCAAGGTGTATACTCTCTACTTTTATAAAGAGACAGAATTTTTTCCAAATTAATTTTCACAATAAGTCAAGTAAAAATATATATATAATTGATATCAGAAATTAAACTTTTGAGCAAGATTGTGATAGTTTCCCATTTCTCATTTTGAAGGCTATTCATACAGAATCTAGTCGGTATCTTAAAACAAATATTGCAACATCCCAACTCAGGTCCATGAAGTCTGTATATGTGATACATGCAGGTAATTTTAAACACTCATTCATGTGTTTCTTGTGATGATTCAACTGTAACAGAAGTCTATTCCGAGAAACTTTGTCAATGATAAAAATGTTTGGGAGAATGAAGGATACAATCAATCATGCTGTATTTAAAGTGCCATTCTGGAAAACCCAGTCATAACCCTTTACAGTAATTCTGATACAATCTATAAACAATGTAATATAATTCAGTTAAACAGTAAAGGAGTGGGCCCTTTCTATGGAATGACTATTACTTAGAGCATCTGATATCAAAGCCCTCAAGGGTTACCAGGAAGAGTTCTGGTTTTTGTTCTCTTTCTGTCCAGACAGAATTACTGTTAGTACTTTCTGACACTTTGTTTCTTATTCTGCCATACTTTATTAGAGTTGGTTTTAAACATATCTGAACTTAAGTAGTGAAACTAAATCTTAAGGAAGTGATTTCCTCTGATAATTCTCAAACTAAGACAACTGGTGTTTTGGGTTGTACAAGATACTGGACAATCTGAAATTCAGAAGGCTACATTTCTGGCTTAAGAAGGTTGAACAATAAAGAGATTTCATTCTTTATCTGTTAAAACATTTTTTATTATGGAAAATTTCAAAGATATTAAAAAGTAGAGGGAATAATATAATTCTGATCCATTCAGATCTAAGTATCAACA
Source organism: Talpa europaea (assembly GCF_964194135.1). Classification (NCBI taxonomy): domain Eukaryota; kingdom Metazoa; phylum Chordata; class Mammalia; order Eulipotyphla; family Talpidae; genus Talpa; species Talpa europaea. The sequence goes on from NC_140072.1 coordinate 124,209,360, forward strand.
AATGTTAATTTTATTTCATTCACTGCATTCCCCCAATTCTTAGTTTGCAAATTAAAAATTTGCAATCTATACATGTCTAGTCAATGCTCATATTGACATTTTACTTTGTTAGATTTGGAATTTAAATAACATCATTGCATTGCATTAGATAACATTAAATCTCTTTTAATCTAGGTTACTCTACATCTTTTATTCCTTGCTACTTTTGATTGGAGAAATAATTTTGGTGATGTTATTTATTTATTTTTTTGATGTCTGCTGGGGAAATAGATCCCTTTCTCCCCTTACACACCACATAAGAATAATTAAAAATCACCTTGTTAAAGAAACATTTCTTTTTCTTTGATGAAAGAAGTATCTTTCATCAAAGTATGCTGGAAAATGTCATTGATGAAAGGGGTATTTTATAGAGACAGCTAAAAATATCGAACACCATTAATCCTACCTCCTATTTTGCAGATTTGAAAATCAGTATACATATAGCAGCCGTCTTCACCTTCATGTAATTCAGTCATACCAATGTATATTCAGAAATAATTCCTTGATTAGAGATGCAATAACTTAGCACCAGTGGATTAAATTTTAATAAAAACTCCATGATTTGAAGTATTTAATGTATGTTCCAACGCCAGCAATGTTTTCATTTTCATACAAAATACAAGATGAGGGAAAGTAATAATGGGGAATTCTTGAACTGTTGTGTTAAAACCAAAAATAATATAAGGTCAGCTAGACAACCAGTATATTAAAAACATGTAGAAAGTTTCTTTTTAATGATATAATATTTTAACAGCAAATTCATGAAATTAATTTTGTTCTCAGTTTTAAAGAGATAATGTTTTGGTTTATTATTAGAGAATTTTGATTTCTTATTTTGTGTCTTCTAAAAATTTGTTTAAAACAATATGATAAGTTATATTGTTATGCCAAATATTGATCTATACCTATAATAATGGATAATTTTAATTAAAATTAAAGTTAAAAGATTGCAATAATTATTAATGATATCCATCATATGTATCCATATATTCATAGATTGAGCTAATAAAATTGCAACTTATCTGAACTTACAAAGCTATATGTAAGGTCTAACTGGATATAAGGTCATCACTAGATCAGAATTTGAGCCCAAATTAGCTTGATTCCATGTACTAATAATTATACAATATTTTATTTGTGCATTATTTTCTTCATACGTAATATGTGATAAAAATGCTAAATGGCCCTCAATTTCATTCAACATTAATCTCTTCCAAAAGGAACAACTAACATTAATTTGATTTTTAGATGCATTAATCCAGTACATTTCATCTTAAATATATGCTCTATTGCTTGGAGGCTTTCTTTTAATTAATACTTTATTTTCCCTATCTCTAGTTAAATATAAATCATTGTCTTTACTACTACAACACTGCAGTCATTGAATATAACATTATTTATCCCTTGTTTTTCATGACTAAAAGGGATGCTGCAATATTTGTACTTTTGTGCAGTTCTTTGTATATACGCTGTTACTCTTGCTACTTATCTGTGAAATGGTGTGACTGATATGTAGGACATACACACTTCAAGTTTAACTAGGTCCTAAAAAATTGTTTTCATTACCATAAGTAGCATTCTAAGATAGTCTCAGGGAGCCACACCCTTGATGTCCAGGTTTGCATTTTCCTTGGCTGTAGTGTGGCCAACTTCTGAAACTTTCTTCTAACCAATAGAATGTGGCAAAGATGATAGACTATCACTCCTGTGATGGGAAGTTATATAAAAAGGGTGAAGGGATGTTGCAGCTGTAATTAGGTCCCTAAACAGTTGATTTGAGTTATTCAGATGGAAGATAATTCCAGCTGGGACTGGCTGAATTATTTGAGCTCTGAGATTAAAGCAGCAGAGTTTATCTGTCCACATTGCTGCATTTGAAGTAGTACATTGCCATGTATTCTGCTGTCATAAGGAAATAAATTCAGCCAACAACCTGTCCATAGTCAAGCCTCCAGATAAAATCAGAATCCATTTGGGCACCTTAATTCCAGTCTGTGAGAGCTGTTGTAGAGAAGCCATCTAATCCATACTCCTACTGCTGAATAATGAAAATGTGCAGTAAAAATGTACATGGTCTTAAATCACTAAGTTTATGAAATTTGGTGATTTTCTCACATCCTTTCAAACAATTAATTGATTATATTAGTTTCAATTTTCACAAGTTTATGAGTAATCAATGATACCTCCATAGAATATAAGTGAAACCTGCTACTATTTTTAGTTATCAATATCCTGATTGTTCAAGAGTCTGAAAATACTTTTAAATGTTAATTTATCATTTTTATTTTCTGTTTTATGAACTTTTCTTCTTATATTGGAGTTTCTTTTTGGATAATTTGTCTCCTTATTGATTTGGGAGATGTTATGCACTCTGAAAGTATATAGCTTACTATATATATAGTTCATGTCTTTTTTCAATTTGACACTTTGGAATTGGGAGATGTTTTTGTAACAGTGAGTCTGTGTAATTGTGTGTGTGCATTTGTTGTATGATACACACATACACAGATCCTTGTTCTTTTTTGTGTGTTTAAGAATTAATTTCTTTTTTTTTCACATTCAAGATCACATCACGATAACTTTCAATATATATATATTTAATACCTTTATTTGTTTTTAAAATTTTTTAACACTTATGTTTTAAACCTCTTGGGATTTATTTTTGTGTGTGATATCAGGTAGCCATCTGTTACTTACAATAAAAACCCAATATTTCTAGTACCTATTATGAAATTATTTAGCTGTTTCTCTTTGATTTGGAATTCTACCAGTAACATTTATTGACATTTCAATAGGCTTCTCTCTTATTGGATTTAATTTTCTTTTAAATGTTTACTATGTACATTTTTCATGTTGAAACTAGTTATTATTATCATCAATGTCATATAGAATTATATATAATGAATCTAGATCTATCTTGCAAATGATTACTAGGTAAAAAAAAATAGCATATCTATGCTATAATTTACACCTCAAATAGTTATCTTTTTTATAATAAGATGCATTGTATTGCTTCACTAAATATAATTCATCAAATGGGTAACATGTGTAATATGTATAATGTACTGAGGAGAAATGTATATGCTTGTTAACTTGAGAGCTTTTATGATCTCCTGGAAAACATAAAAGAAAACATAAAGACACCATACCTAATGGGAGTTAGAATTACAACATGGTTATTACCTTAGTCTTTGGATTATAGCAAATCATTTTGAACTGCTAGTAATATTAGACTATTAATGAGAAGCATAATGATTTTTGGCAACTGAATTCATACTTTCTCATTAGTTCCAACTGTTGTAACAAGACTACCTCACACAAAGGATAGAGAGGAACTTCCAAATTGACTCACATTAAGTAGCCAATGAAATTTTTCATGGACTATATTAAAATCTGTTATTTATATCTATATGTGTCATATTGGATATTACATTAGTTGATATTTAGCTTCTGAAGATGTCTGCTACAACTAAGTTTAAGTTTCATTTTTGGAATTCTGAGGTACAATTCTGTAATAGCATCCTACATGGAAGCAGTCTTAGGGAGACATTTATTTTGGTAATGAATACACACACACACGTGTACAACTTGGAATTAAGAAAGGAAATGAAGTAGACAGTAGCCATATAAATATTAGTTAATTGTGACATATAATATTTCCAGGAGAACATAAAAGATGCACATTATCCTTGGTATTGAATTTCTTGCCGATAGAAGAATGATAAAATAAAAATGAGAGAAAAATTGTTGCCAGAGCTAGGTCAAATTTTTAGCTGGAACCTACTATGCTTTGTCCTGGAGTTCTACAAGATAAAGCTAAGGGTATATAATTATGCATATTTCTGAAGAAGGATGAGAAATACTTTAAGTGTATCTGTCAGGGTTAATGCAGAAAAATGGAAATTACATGAGGTAAATTTAAACTTAGAAATTGGCTCAAAATGTAAAGTAAGGAGATGTGAAAGAAGAAATGAGAATTGAGGAGACCTAAATTAATAAGTGCAAATAATTATTACCACATCTGACCTCAACAAAATGAAACTTTAATCTAGAAGGTAAATGATAATCATGGCATCCAAGCATATTTTGTTGAAGAGAATGATATTCTTTATCATAATAACAATTCTATGCAATAATCATATGCTTTTCTTAAATAAGACCCAGATATCCTTCACGTGGGCAAAGACTCTCATTCTTCCATCCAAGATATTAGATCCCTTGAAATATTAAAAATAAATCTACATATAAGCCTTATTGTTCATCTAAAGAATGCAAAATCTCTCATTCAAGTAAGATATCTACTCCTCTGTTCATGGCAGCAAGACTTATGGTCACCAAGCTGTGGAAATACCCTATGTACCCAAAGGTTGATGAGTGGATTGAAAAGATGTAGTATATATACACACAATGGAATACTACTAAACTATATAAAAAAAGATAAATCTTGACATTTGTGACAAGGATAGAACTGGAAGGATTTTGCTACGTGAACTAAGTCAGAAGGACATAGACAAATACCAATGATTTCATTCATATGTATTGATAGGACATAAAGGCAAAAGCAAAGGAACTGATAAAAAATGAACCAAAACCTAAAAGTATGACTGAAGTATTGAGGTTACTAGAGGGGAAAAGATGGGGGCTAGGGACCAGGTCAGGGAGGGGGCTCAATGGGTTATGATAGAGGACTGTGGGTATTATGGTGGTGGGTATGGCATGGTAACATACATATAAAGAGGCATGAATGTATACCCCTAAATCATATACAGTATTGTAAACCAATGTCACTTCAATAAAACATTTAAAAACAAAAAAATCTGAAAAGTATCTTGATATCTTTCTCAAGGCACCAGGAATGAAGGAATATCAGAGTTATTTTATTTTGTATTTAGTTCAGTCATGATTCCTTGTGAATATCCCTTCAGTTTAAGAACTAAACTATAATTATCCACAAAAAATTATCTAGAAATAATAAATGGAAAGAGGGAACAATATTTTAATACAGAATTTAATTACTATTAATATTTGGCCATGAACACATCATTGTATATCTTTTTTTTAAAGATTTATTTATTTATGCATATAAGAACTGGGGTACAGGCCAGAGGTGCAGGGGGTGAGAGGATTCATCAGAAACAGAGTGGGGAACAGATCAGGCAGAATGATTGAAATACACAGCTGAGGGGAGCAGCAGGCAAGCCAGGAGAGCTCTGCTGTGCCATATGGGTAGCTCCCTGGTCAAGGATCAAACTCATGCTGCAGCAGCTGTGCACAGCTTCATAGGTTGCATCTTCACTCCTTGTGCCACCAGGGTGGCCCTGTGTATCTTTTGTTGTGAAATGCATTCCTTCATAAGCAGTGTTGTGTTAGGTTCTATGTATCTGGATAAAGGCATTCTATAAATCCATAGTTGATGGTGTTAACACAATCATTTAGAGTAAGAAGGCAAACTCATATGCACAATGTGTGTATATTGCAGTAAGGACAGATAAATGTCTACCCAAGGAAGGGATCCAATGTCATTTTCTCCTATCAGAGAAATGATACTATTTCAGGGTTTCAAGAAATGGTCTCAGTTTTATCAGGTTTGCCCATCAACAAACGCAATAGTCATATCAGCTTTGCAAGGAAAAGTTCACATTTCTCATGCTTAGCCTTCAAATAACTCTGGCACAAAATGTACATGAGCACATTTTGCACATAATAAATGAAAATAAATGATGGGTATATGTGGATCATATAATCTGGTCTATCTGATTATTAAAAGATGATTCTGCAGTGGATATTCTGGGGTAAGCATTCAGATATAATACAAGTATCTTCATTCCTTGTACCCCTTTAGAGAAGTCTATCTATACACCTATTTTCTGTATCCCTAAGCCAAAAAAATTCAATCTTTCTAAGGCCCTGACCAACTGGTCAAACTTGTGACTGTCACCCTTGCATCACTGTGATTTTGAGACATTTCATTAAACAGAAAAATCCGATGCAGTGCTCCAAGTCCTGCTAAGAAGATATTTTCTTTTACCACTGTGTTTCAGGAACACTTTCAATTGGAATATTAATGCTGCACCAAGCATCCCACTGATGCCAACATATTAATAACACCGTCTGCAAAGTAATCTTGTTTTTTCTTTCTAAATTTACTGGTGGGGCCTCCTCTGGTGGCGCAGCGGTTGAGCGCTGGGCTGTGAGACTGTACGCAGCCTCTGCAGCGCCGGTTCGATCCCCAGCCACCAGAGGAGGGTCCCATAGGGCGTGCAGACCTCTCCTGCTGCCTGCTGCTCCCCTCAGCAGTGTACTTCGGTCCTTCTGCCTGTTCTGCTCCCTACTCTGGCTCTGGTGAATTCTCTCACCCTGCCGTGCTTCTGACTGTGCCCAGTGCTTATATAAATAAATAAATAATTTTTTTTTAAAAAAAGGAAAAAATAAATAAATTTACTTGTTGAGAAAATGTCCATGAACCCATTGCTGTGGAATGAGTAAAGGAGATATTTAGCAATATTTTTTGTACTGGGGGCCTAATTTATATGTATCTGAAGTTTATGTTCATCATGAAGACCTACTCATGCCTGATCATGTTTGTGCTATTTCCATTTGAGGGTGGGATATTGTTGTGCATGACCAATTTTACAATTTGTTGGATCAGGTGGAATGCACAATATCATGAAGATTTACTTGAGGTCTCTTATCACTGTTCATTTTCTACTAGATTTCCAATAATAAGATAGAACTGTTTCTGTAAAATGGAAGAAAAGAACAAGGCCTTTCTCCAGAACCCTGCAAGTCTGTTTAGTGATTCCCTTGTTAAGGCTTTACAGTGGCTCTATACAAAATTCTGTTTGTCGAGGATGTACAGCTTATATTGTATCTGTTTCATCATGAGGGAAAAATAGCAAAACACTTTCATAGAAGCCTGGAATTTCTGCATGGCGACCTCTTACTCTAAGCCCTGCTCAAAATAGCAGCTTTGTGGTTACCTCATAAACAAAACATAAGAACATATTCATACATGATTTTTATTGCCTCTAAATTGAAAAGAATTATTGCTTTTGTTATTTCATAATTAGGGCAAGATTTCACAAATTGCCATCTATTTTGGAGGAATTATCCTGTCCAGGTCAAGATCTCTACATGGAAATTTCACCAATAAAATTGCCCATATTATTAATGGGCTTTCCTCCCATTATCTGATATGCATTCCACTGATGAGTCACATGCATTTCATAGACTTGCTAGGTTTTCCTTACTCGTTCCCATCAGCATGCTATCATGAATTTAATTGAACACTGAGTCCTTGGGTTTACAGTTAAAATCTTGGTGAGTTTGATCAGTCATACTCAAGGTTCGCAGTTTAATATTGATTGGAAAATTTTCACTGGCTCACAATGAGATAAGTACATAAATTGAAAGTAAGCTTTCACTTATATCATTACAGACTGACAGAAATACACCTTTAGATATCAAATAACACTGGAGAGATCATAGACAAGAATGGGAAAACTGGTATGGCTCTGAGACAAAAGCATGAAATTATACTGTCATCCCAGGCAGATAATAGCTAGCAACTTATGGTGATGCATGTAAATTGATGCAGAGGAGAGGAGGTACTTGCCAGATCAATAGCTGCAAACCAGGTGATGGGTAAAAATCATTCCCAGCGAGATCCCATGTCTGGATAAATATTCACAATTTGATCTGTCATCTAATTAAGGCTACTATAATCTACAATTTATTGTTAGGGTTCATCCACTTTTTATGTAAGAAATACAGTCAAATAAATGTATATGTGATAGGAATTCTCATCTCTGTATCTTTCAGATCTTTAATTGTGGCACTAATTTCTGCAATTCCCTAAGATATATGTTTTTCTTTAGATTGATTATCCTAATAAGACTAATTTGCAGTCCTATTCATTCTGTAATTGCTAGGATGACCATGTTAATTTATAGTGCACATCTGGACACATTTCTGGACAGTAGGTGTACCCTGAGTTTAGTCAGAATATATAGTAAATATACATGTCTCAATCCATAGACCCAGGAGACAATGTTGAGATTCTGAATTAGGCTTGTTAGGATTATCCAAAAGAAAATATAAGGCATTCTTGATAAAACTGAGACCGTTTCTTGAGTCCATGTTATAACATAGATTATTCTGATGATGCTTTTAAGTTCTAATAAAATAATTATGATGGGTCCATGAGTCCTCTATCCCACTGCAAAATGGCCTTGTGACAAACTTTTTATTTTCTATCATAAGCAGAGTGTTGTTTCCAATCAGAGAGCTGCATTATATTAAACTTAATGTTTATATAGCCTGCAAAGTTCTGAATAATTTCCATTTGTGAGTATTCTGTCATCTTCCTAAGTAGTCTTAGTTCCTTTGGAGATAGCCTTGGAATATAATTACACCTTGCGTTTGTGAGCAAGCAGACCCTGGATATCTAGCTTCTTGCAGACTCAAAAGATTGCAGAATTTCAAGCATACCAAAGTCTGAAAATTTATTAAAAGTGTATTATTTTCCATTATAGAAATACAAATAATTTTCTTTATACCTAAAAATGTTCCTACAGTATATTTCAAGTAACATTGTAGAATATTGACCTTATATTTGGTTGCTAATAATCCATCATTAATTGGCCATTGCACAAATGATGTCAACATTTTTTGTTTATTACTTAATTATTGCTTCCTATTGTGGTATTTATGCAGACCTGGTCTCTGAATAATATTAAATACTAATATTTGGTATTTGTTGTTCTGGATGTAATTACACTCATGGAAATCATGTCACTCATCTCAGAGATACCATTTCTCATCATCATTCATGGCTTCTGCACAAGTCACAACAGCATGTGAAGGTGATGTTGCAATCCTCATTAATGCATCTTAAGCTTTATTGAAACGAATATATGTTTGACCTGCTGTAAAATAGATCAGATTGGTGGGTGTGCCAGTAGCACATGATGAATGCACTCCAGTGTTCTTATCCCCCTAAACCTTTGGAATATTTCCTCTTCATTATTCTAAAATATTTTTAGTATCTCATCCTAATTGAATCTAAGCCAACACAATTTAAGATTAAGTTTCAGTTAATGTTTCAAACTGGTTGAGTCACCTCCAAGCTAGCCTTTATGTCCAAAGTCTTTATTAATCAATAAATTTAACCTATTAATGTTACACTACATTATTTTGGGGTTAACATTCTTAGAATCCATTGATGAAATAAAACCTATGTTTCTGCTCTAGAATTGGCTCCAATTATATGTCTACTGGCGATAAGGGGACAAGGAGGTGGGTCTTAAATAGGGATGCCTTCTTTTTAAACAAAGTTTGGGAAGTTTTCAGCTATTCTTTTTCTTTTCTTAAAGAAAAGCTTACTCTGTATGTGATTCAGAGGAATAGGTTCACACCTCCTCAGATGCATGTTGCCACCCTACACCCACTACAAAAGTACCCATAGTCCTTTTTTTTGCCTTTTTTCTTTATTTATTTTTTATTTTTTACATCATTGTTCATTTTTATTTTTATTTATTTTTTTTAAAGATTTATTTATTTATTTATACAAGCACTGGGTACAGTCAGAGGCACAAGAGAGTGAGAGAATTCACCAGAGCCAGAGCGGAGAGTAGAACAGGCAGACTGATGAAGTACACTGCTGAGGGGAGCAGCAGGCATGGTGGGAGAAGTCTGTGCAACATGTGGGACCCTCGCCCAGCGACCAGGGATCGAACCAGCGCTGCAGAGGCTGTGGGTAGCTTCGCAGCCCAGTGCTCAACCGCTGCGCCACCGAGGAGGCCCCATTGTTCATTGTTAAACGATATTTGCTTCCCCCCCACCCCCTCAGGTGTAGTCCCCATAGAGTTTCCTTCCCCAATGCACCTGTGCACCGTCACCTCAGTCCCCTGTGCTCCTCCCTCTCTGCTTCTGATCCCTCTCCCTCCTCCTCCCCTGCAGGATGACTCTGATTTATAATTGTCCGTTTTTGCTTTGTTGTGTTTTGTACACTTATTTTTTTTTCAGTAACATGGATGGAGCTGGAAGGGATCATGCTCAGCGAAATAAGCCAGAAAGAAAAAGAAAAATACTGGATGGTCTCACTCATAGCAGGAATCTAGAAAACTTAAATAAGAGATCAGGAAAAAGAATAGCTATAAGAAAGAAAAATAAATAAATAAATAGAAATCAACAAACAACTATGAACCAGAGACACTCTATGGGGTTGGGGGGCGGGGGAAGGAGGGATTGGGGTCAAAATAAGGGGGTTGCAATTGTATGGGGAATATAAAAATAAAATTAAAAAAATAAGTGTACAAAACCCATAGTCCTTTGCCAGAGTCCACTGGGCTCCTGACTCTTTCCCATTTTGTATTCTGAAGTCCATGGTTAGCCTTCTAGCTTTGTTATTTGCTTGGTTGTATCTGCCCCTTAGTTTTGTCTCTCTATATTCCACATATAAGTGAAACCATCTGCTATTTTTCTTTCCCCTTCTGACTTAATACACTTAGTTTTTTTTGTTTTTTGTTTTTTGTTGGTTTTTTTTTTATGATTTATTTATGTGTACAAGAACTGGGATACAGACCAGAGGTGCGGGGGGTGAGAAAATTCACTAGAGACAGAGTGGGGAAGAGAATAGACTGACTGAAATACACTGCTGAGGGGAGCAGCGGGGGGAGACAGGAGAGGTCTGCTGCACCATGTGGGCCATGCTACGCCATCCCTCCCTGGCCTGCAGGGGTTCAAACTGGTACTGCACAGCCTGCAGATTGCTTCATAGTGCTATGTTTAACCCCTTGTGCCACCAGGGAGGCCCAGACTTAATACACTTAGTTTTATCTCCTCCATTTTCATTCATATTGTCACAAGTAGCAAGTCTTTTTTATAGCTGAGTAGTATTCTATTTGGGGTGTGTGTGTGTGTGTGTGTGTATATATATATACATATATATATGTATATATAATATACACACAACATTTTTATAATCCACTCTTCTGCCCTATGGCACTTAGGTTGTTTCTATAACTTCATTATTATAAGTAGTTCAGCCATTATTTTCAATTATTTGTTTTTGCCTTTTTGCTCTCTTCCTGATACTCCCACAGATCTTTTAGGCTCTCTTTATTTTCTTTATATTCTTCAATTGAATATTTGTATTAATATATATTTAATTTAGGTTATTATTTTCTCATTCAAATGTTCTATTGAGCTACTTCAGTTTTTTTTTTTAATTTCTGTTATTTAATTTCAATACGATTTCTATTTAGTTCTTTTAAAAGTTTCTGTCTCATATATGGTATTCTGTAGTTGTAGAGTATTTGTTGATATTTTAATTTGATTTTCTAAGCATGATTTTCTTCATTTATAACAATGCTTTGCTGAGTTCAGTAGCTGGGCCCCACAGACATAGTTTTATTGGTTGCTATTGTCTCTCTGTGTCTGCCTGCCTTAAATTTGCTAATTTTTTGTGGTGGCAAAACTGTATATTTTAGATAATATGTTGAAGCAATTATCATTATGATTCTACTGGGGGTTGTTGTTGTTGGTATTTTGTTGTTGTTGTTGTTTGTTAATTTGTTCAGTGAATTGTGTGGACTAATTCAATATCATCTTTCTCCTGCAAAACAAGGCCAATGATGTTGCTGCGTGTTTTAACAATCCATTTATTTATTTATTTTTTAAAGTCTGGCTTCCTAAGGATCACTCCTGGGGCAGCATAACTTAATAATGACTAATGATTTGTCAGAGGATGTGCTGAAGAATGTTAACACTTCCATTCTGATGGTGCTGGTGTGACTTGCGGAATTCATTTAAAGTTTATGCAGTTCACAGGTCTGTCCCAGGTTTTAGATTCTGCTGTTGCAAGACCTCATATCCATCACTGTGACTTCTAGGAGGCCTTTCCAATTTCTCCTGAGCATGCATACACTCCCTTGTACGTGTGCTCAGACTTCAGGTAGGGGTATCTCTGAACTTATCCCAGTCCACTGTCTGTCTCACTGCCTAGATTCCCCAATTATATTTTTGTCTTGCCTACATGGATGCTTTTATATTTAGCCATCCTTGACTTAACCAGTATTGTGACTTTAGACAGCTGGGATGTCTTCTTCCTTCAAAGGTCATACTGATATTTGACATTGATATTGACCATTTCCTAGACAACAGTGATTTTCCTGTACTTCTCTCATTCACACCAGCCTCTCAAGTAGCCGAACTATACGAAGGGTCTGTACAGTCCTGGTGTAACTAAGTGCCATGAATCTCAGTGGATGATGGCTGCAACCTGTTTGCAAAATAGCAGAGAAACCCATGGTTCTCACCACATTTCAGTAATATTCCTTTTCCCCTCATCTTGCCCAAGCTTGAGTGGATTTTTCTTTGATAATTTATTGTGGGACTTTGTGCTCACAATATTTTGTGGGACTAGGAATCCCAGGCGATTTTAACTCTCAACCTGTTCATTCCGGGCCTGCAGTGATTTATTCATTGCATCTTCATCTCCCTTACCTAGTGGTTCCCAAAATAGATGAGTCTCTGTCTTGTTGACTCCCCATATTCACTTGTCTGCTTCTTCATCTTGGTGTGGGGCAGCATTTTTCCCTGTGACTTCCCTTCCATTATAAGCCCAAGAGTTGTTAATGTTATAGCATGTTCATCTTATTTGTTAGCAGGGTGGAGTGGGGACATTTAAGATTCTTCCTTGTGGAATGGGAAACTAGAAGCTTCCAGTAGTATTCCTTGAATAAACAACTACTCATTCAGGTCTTTTCTATGTTTTCTGTGTTTCCACTACGCATTTTGTCATAGTAAGTCATAGCTAGTGTTTAAATTCTTAATTTAATCTTGAGGATGGGTTTGATTGACTCATATATTTCTTATTCTGTGTAGCTACCTCACTTCTTTGCATGCCTAATAGATTTTATAGGATGCCAAACATTGTGAACATTACCTTCCCAAGAGAGAGATTCTTCAGTGTTCCTTTCCCCCCGGGATATAGTTAGTTAAGGTACTTAGAAACAGTTTGATATTTCCAGGTCTTAGTTTTCATATTTGGCAGGTGTCAGCTTGGCTGTGCTCAATACTGGGCTAGTAAGTTTTCACTCCAGGGGAAGACACCCCTCTGAGGCCTCTGTAGTACTCCATGGATTAGGCTTTATTTCTGTCTCCATTTTAGTGCCAGATGCTGTTACCACTAATATTTTGGATTTTTTTTTCCTTTTGTTGCTATGTCTTGTTGAGTTAATCTCCCAGTCTCTTGGATCTCTCCTTTTTTCTCCAGGTGGCTGCAAGGCACTACACAGTCCCTCCACTTTGAATCATGGATTAGAAAGCCTCCCAAGATAATTAACTGGGACAAGCACATGGCTCAGCTAATTTGTTTCCTATCTCTTAGGGGTCACTGTCCTTTGTTGTCTTTTGCTCTCCATGTTTTGAAAATTTTTGTTTCATTTCTTTTGTCTGCTTTACTTGTATCCAAAAAGGGTTCCTATTATCATTTTGACTAAGGAAATGAAAGTTAATTTTTTATTGGTAAGGAATATGATAAACACATATTATATAAGCAAAGAATAATAAAACTGTGAAAAATAAACAATTTTGACCTCTAATTCTTTTAAACTGAACAGATAAAATGATTGATTTCATAGATACACACAATTGTTCAGGCCAACTAATCCATTAGGCACAGTGCCTGGAACTTACAATAATTTTAGGAACCCACATAAATGTTTTAATTTCTGTAAAATCAGAAAAAAAGTCAATGAATTTCCAGATTGAAGAAATGTTTCATTATGTAATATTAATCTATTTGTCCTTAAATCAATTGAGGTGTAAAATATAATGTTTAATCTTTTTTTTTAATATAGGAACAAGTATGAAGACAAAATTGTCCAGGGCACATAAAAGTTATAATGCAGCTCTCATTTAATCTCTTGCTCATATAACCATAATCATAATCATAGTCATAAACTATATGTTGGCATTGCTCAGAAATACTCCACTCTGAATGAGTTGTTCCTATTCTTCATCCTTAAACTCTCATTTCTGATGACTCCAGCTGTCTAATTTTGTTACTTACACTGTTCTTCAACCTCTAGTCCCTTGACTTTAGTCATGAATCTCAGTTCAGTTCCTTTATCTGTCTTCATTTCTTTTCTTAGACTATTTTCTGGGATCTTCAACTATTTTTTCTGAAAATATGCTTAACTGTTACATTTATTATATGAAAAATATATATCCCAACTCTATACCACTGCCATTATTTGCCAGCTATTATCCTATGCCAAGGTCTCCGAGTGCTACCGGAGAAAATAATTCATATAGATTCGAACCTCTACATGTTTATGGTGCCCAGTATTAACTATTACTCAAAATGTCTTAAAATAATAATGTTCCTTGTTCTATTATTTTATTGTACTTACTCCATCTTGGATTAGATTACTCTAGGGAGTACACTCTAAAGACTGAAATGCTACCACATCCCATTTTTTTTTTCATATTCAACATATTTATTTGTTTTTGTTGAGGGAACATTGGTTTACATAGTTGCTTGTGTACTAGAAGTATACGTTCTCCCTTCTCAGGCATTGTTATCACACTAAGCTCACATTCAAAGTATTTAAATGATCAAGAAGCAAACTCTTCAGCTTCATGATCCACATCTGCAATTGTAAAGGTATCCACATCTGTATATTGAGGCTCCTCCTCAATATAGAAGTGGTACTTTTTCTCCACCTTAAGACCAATGCCTCCATGGATAAACTTTATCAGTTTACCCCTCTATGTGTAAACATTTGAAGGACAATGTAAAGGAAAACTTATTGGACTTTACTGCCCGCGCATATTGCTTGGGATCTTCCTAAGATAGATGTAAGGTGTAACCTCAGATTCTGTGTTTCTAATAGTTGTGACACAATGCCAAAGCTTCTAGACTACACAATACAATGTATGTAAAAATAGCCTAATGCATCTTGGTCTGTTAATTACCCTATTTAAAATACTCTTAATGCATACAAGAACTGGGGTACAGGCCAGAGGTGTAGAGGGTGAGAGGATTCATGAGAGACAGAGTGGGGAACAGAACAGGCAGACTGACTGAAATACACTGCTGAGGGGAGCAGCGGGCGAGACAGGAGAGGTCTGCTTCACCATGTGGGTAGCCCCCTGGCCTCCAGGGATCGAACTTGTTCTGCAGAGGCTGTGAATAGCTTCTCAGTTCTGTGCTAAACCCCTTGTGCCACCAGGGAGGCCCTTAAAATAATTTCTTTAAGATGTTTTAAATTTATTTATGCATAGAACTGTGGTGTAGGCTGGAGGAGTGAGGATGTGTGTGAGAGGATTCACCAGAGACAGAGTGGGGAGCAGAATAGGTGGATCTACTGAAAAAGACTAGGGGGAGCAGTGGGCAAAACAGGAGAGGTCTGCTGTGTCATATGTGGGTTAACTTCCTGTCTGGGGATTCAGCTCCAGCAGTAGTGGTGATTGTGCTGAGACTTAACACTGTGCCACCAGGGAGGCCCCCAAAATGTTTTTTTTAATTTAATTTATTTTTGCATAGAAGAACTGGGGTGTAAGCCAGCCATGTGTGTGTGGTAGGGGGGCATGAGAGGATTCACCAGAGACAGAATGGATAGCAGGACTGGTGGACGTACTGAAAAACACTGCTAAGGGGAACAGCAGGTGAGGAAGAGAGGTCTGTTGTGCCACATGTGGGTTAGTTCCCTGGCCTGGGATCGAACTCAGGCTGTGGTAGTTGTAGAGGTGATAGTGCTGACTTAACCCCAGGCCACCAGGGAGACTCAATGTATTTAAACTGTTTAATTTCTTTTTCCTATGTTTTTTTTTTGCATATGAATTTAAGCACAGATTAGCATCATCTTACATTTAGAGAAATCCTCAGCCTCTTAACAACTCTACTTACTGTTATCTATTTCCTCACTTCTTCAATAAGCTTCATATAAGTGGAATCTATATTTTACCTTCAGATTCCTTGTTTCTTGATTGTTTCTCACTATATTGCAGTCTGAATTATATATGAACTATTTTGCTGAGTCTAGTTTTGACATAATTACACAGGAACTTAAAAATTCTAAATCAATGGATAATTTTCATCCCTTTCCTTATTTTTATTATCATGCTGTTGATATGCTAGAATTTTATTTCTTTTGAAGACTTCTGTTGATTTTTCTATTTTTAACCCTCAATCCTCTTATCATTCTGAAAGTTATTTCTAGGTAATGGTCACATGTGCTTATTCAGTTACTATCTATATATTGAGTTTTCTCATATTTTTATCTGTAGTAAATATTTTCCTTTCCTTAAAGCCTTACTGATTAAACTGCCTACTCAAAAATATATTGAGGCAATTCCAAATAAACTCAGACTCAACAAATCACAAACTAATCTTATGCTCTCTCTAATCTTGTGTTTTCTCTCTCAGAGAATTCCTTCTTCATCCACAGTTACACAAGCTAGAAGCTTTTAAAGACTAACCCTTCACCATTCTTTCTGTTATTACTGAGACATCCCATCAATTACCAAATTCCACTAATTCTATCTCCTAATTACTTGTTAAATGAATTCACTTTTCTGCATGCCACCTGCCATTTATTCTTTTGCATCACTGTTACTGTTTTTCATTTGAATCCCCACAACCATGCTAAACATTTCTTAGACTGCTTTTCTTTTGTCCCGTGATAGATGCACTTGTAAAAATGTAAAAATGGTTCTAAAATGCAAATATTACCATTCTCCTTGTCTACCTAATAGTATTTTAGAGCCCCTGTTACCCTCAGGAAAAAGTCCACATATTTTAGTGTGCTATATATAAAAACATCCCTTTATAAACTTACCCATGTTTATCTTTCCAGTCTTTTATAGACCACTATTACTTTGTGCTAAATTTATAGTGACTTTCTTACTGCTCTCCTTGCTTCCTTTCTGGTGATGACATGGATTACTGTCTCTGCAGTTAACTCTCTCATTCCTTTATTTTTTAGCACAAATTTCTCTCATCAGCAAGAGTCTATAATACTAGTACACATATTTTGTTGGTAATTCCTCTTTAGCTCCCCATATTCCCAAGAATATGCCAGCTATATCATGCTATACGTGCAATGCTATTTATTACATTTCACTTGTTGATATTTTTATATTATGCAAAACTTTTTTTAAGATTTATTTATTTATTTATGTATACAAGCACTGGGTACAGTCAGAAGTGTGAGAGGGTGAGAGAATTCACCAGAGCCAGAGCGGAGAGCAGAACAGGCAGATTGGCGAAATACACTGCTGAGGGGAGCAGCGGGCATGGCAGGAGAGGTCTGTGCGCCATGTGGGACCCTCACCCGGTGGCCAGGGATTGAACCAGAGTTGCAGAGGCTGCGGGCAGCTTCGCAACCCAGTGCTCAACTGCTGTGCCACCGGGGAGGCCCTATGCAAACTTTTTGTGGACAGAGAATATTAAGTATCATTCTAATTGCAACTAGCATAGAGCTAAACCCAAAATAAGCATGAGTTAAATGGCCCTTATAAAGACAAGATGAAGATAGGAAAGTTCTCCAACAAAATGTTATCTCTAATGAACTTTTAAATGTTTTTGCAATATCTGCGGAACCTTGAGTTAAATAGAAAATATTTGTCCAATGTACCTAAATAAGAATAATTTCTGATCAAACCTAGAATGCTTTAAGCTTACTATAAATTTTGATTTTTTTTTTTGCCAAAATAAATTCACTTATGCAAGCTATATTATAACACTTTGGTCACATTTTCCCAAGAAACATAAGAATATATTTTTTGATTGGGTGCATATCATCAGTATAAAGATTACTATAAAGGATTAATTTTTTTAATTTTTATTTTTGCATAGAGGAACTGTGGTTTAGGCCAGAGGTGGTGGTGGTGGTGAGAGAATCTACCAGAGATAGAGTTGCCAACAGAACAGGAGGATCTACTGAAATACACTGATAAGGAGAGCAGCAGGCAAGACAGCAGAGGTCTGCTGCTCCGTATGTGGGTTAGCTCCCTGGCCTAGGGTGGAACTCAGGCCTTAGTGCTGATAGCCTGAGATTTAATCCCTAGGCCACCAGGGAGGCCCAGTTTCTATATGTTTAGATCAACCAGAACATTATAAAGATATCTAAAATACATGAATGGTATTGCTTAGATTTAATTTATAATTAAATATCATGAAGTAAGTGTAAGTACGGAATTTTACATAAAAATATACAGTATACAATGAAGGAAATAGCCATTTTTAGATTAAGAAAATGAAAAAATTAAATCAAATCAACATAAAATTTAGAGGTATCTATGATACCTCTATATCTTGTTTATGAAGTAAAATATTAGATAATATAACAAAAAATTTATTCTGAAAATAATTTCACAAATCTTTGTCAATATACATTTAGATATTCCACCAGAAACACCAATATAACTTCCTAAAATTTAATTTGACTTCTTCTTACTTCATTTTCCATGCCTCGTATTTCCTGTGTTTATTATTTCAGTGAAACCATCTGCAATTTATACAAACCAGAAACCTGACCTTCACTTTTATACTGACATAATTTGCAAGACATTTTGATTCTACTTCTTGAAAATCTCATTAGTGAATCCATAGAATGGAATATACTCTGACATTACTCTACTTTATCATTCCCAATTCATTATGCCCGACTTGCACATATTTCAAAGTAAGGTATGGTTAAACACCAAGTGTGATGGTAGAGGAAAGAGCAAAACACAGAAGTTCTTAAACCCTTGTTATAGACCATTCTGATCAGAGACAGTGTGGGGTGCCAGCTTATTTCAATTTCCCTGTAGATTTCTTCCTACATATATCTGAACCAGCCAACCAACTGGAGACCTTTGTTTGAGTAGCTAGTGGGTATTTGAGAACTGTATCCACTCACCAATATCATAAAAAAGGTACTTGCATTTCTTTTCAGTGGTCAATATAGGGGAAATAATTCTCAACATCATTCTAAGTCATTTTTTGGCCAATTGTGTGCATGGAATATTGTTTTGCAGAGTTTTCCTTGTTTACCCTATTCTGAAAAAAATAGAAATCAGCATCATTTTGAATCCTCTAAATTTTAATTTATTTGAAGAACTTATCTTTGTGTTATTCTTCCACCTAATGAATCAACTGAGATACTATTTTAGTGTCTAATATTTCCATGTGCTAGTGCTTCTGTACCATATATTTGCAGTTCAGTATATATTTAGGATTGAGTCACCTGATCTACTTACTTAGAGGTGCCAGTTGTCTCTAAGTTTTACTTAAATTGAAATTATCTATCTTTTGGGAATTTAAGTTGCAATGTTTAACTTTGCTTGCTATGTTTCGAAATTTTTATTTATGCCATTTTTCCCTTGACTCCATATACTTTCCAGGGAAAAAATATACATACACAGAGTGGGGAAGTTGTCTGATTTTCAGAGAGACTGAAACTAATTTTCAAGTATTAAAAAAGACAGTAGCTGTACTATTGTATATTTTAAAATAGCATGAAGTTCTTTAACATGGAACACATTCTTTTATTTTCCAAAAGAAATCTAGTATGTTTTTCTCTAAGATTTTTCATATATTATTGACAACTTAGGTATTATTATGCATTGGTCTTAGAAGCAAACAATTCAACTTTTGTATTGTCTCCAATGCAGAGTATCACAGCTAAGTGCTATCATTAATAGGAATTGGGCATAAAAAGTCTCTATCACAAAGAACAGCACTCTCAATTATATTTCTATTATGTTTTTAATGGAGCTGTACTTCCTAAAATGGAAGTAGATACCTAGGTTTATTTAATTCATTTTCCACATATAACAAGATAGTTCTTTTTCAAAATTAGATTAAAATTTGTTCCCAGAACACAGTGGTCATGGTTTAGATTTGCCATCAAAGTGACTGAATCAAAATTGACCTCGTCAGGAAAATAAAATGATTTTAATGTTTCTATTGGAGACAAACTTATTGTTTGAATGTCACTAATATTTCCAGTAATATATTATGTCGGAGGAAAAAAAAATACAATTACTTGAAATAATCACTTCATGGAAGATTTTGGAAAAATGGCTTCCCTCCTAAAACTTAATTGTGGCAAAAATGATTCAGAAAAAAATGTAGCCATTGGAAACCAATAGGAATGTGCTACTTAATTTTTTTATCCTGACTCTTCAATTGACTTGCATTGTTTTAGTAATTCATTGAGTATTTGAGTCACATAAGAATTTACAATAATTCAACAATACTTGATTTTGATTCAACAATAAAATTTCTCTTTTATTCTGATAGGTCTTAAAACAGTTTATAGTTGTTCACCTATCCAGAATTAATAGCATTATTCTATGAAAAAATAACTTAAATTTAGTTATGAATGTTTGTATAACTTATAATAAGATTTATTTTCTCCTTCAACCTAACAAAGGAAGGAAATGCTGATGAAAATGCATATAAGCAGAAGTAACTATACAATTACCTGTTAATATAGAGATGGTTAGAAAAATATGGTTAAGGGAAGATAAGTAAAAGCTCAATAATGCAGGTCCCATTTGCCTCCTGAAAGAATTTCTCTCCTTTGAGAGTTATTACTGCCTTTGTTCACATTTCAAGTTATTCAGTTCACTATACCAATTTTTTTTTAAAGACTGGTATATAAAGTTCTAGAATTTCAATGATCCCTCAAATTCAAGATACAGCATAGCATACCCTCTGGAATCTGAAAATATGAAAAACATTCTCCAGTTACTGTAATCCATGGAGGCAATAGTTGAATGCAAAAAAATCTCTCTTCCCTCTGAGGACTTGCTGGTTTTGCAACATTATAGCCAACTAAAATCACACCACCACACAATACATTCCAATGCTACTACAGTTACTATTCAGAATATATATGTTTTGTTCTCACTATCCTAAGTTCTTATTTGATTCTTTTCCATTCCCAAGTCTTCCCATGTGACTAGTGAAAATTTTGCTACAATGTAACATACTTAATTGCATCCACATTTTCATTCTTCCGTATGTAAATGAAACTCTTTACTGCTCATTTCCTCTGCAAACTTCTAGGCATTTAGAGGTCTTTCTCCTGATGGTATGAATTTGTGAGTCTTTGCCTATGGCATTTCTAAATCAGTACTTTACATTTATATAAAACCTTTATCAGTAACATGTAATTCTGCTTTATCTCCTTGCATATATACATGTTACCATCTAGAAACATTCATAAAATGTATAATAACCTACTAAAAATTTTATTTTCTAAGGAATCTCCATTCACTCTTGGTGGAAATGTAGACTAATTGGCCCCCTATGGAAACAGTATAGAGTTTTTTAAAAATATTAGGAGTCTACCATATGATCCAGCCATCGAACTCCTAGGTAGGTATCTACCCAAAGAATGAAAAATCACTAATTCAAAGGGATATTAAGCACCCTTGCCAATAGGCAAGTTATGGAAACAACGTAAGTACCTACTGGCAGATGAGTGGATTAAGATGACACAGGATATATACATAATGGGATATTACTCAGCTGTAAAAACAAAAAGCTGATATCTTGCCATTTGTAATAAGATGGATTGAACTGGGGGGGTTATTTCTGGATATGGTATGTGGTGGTATATCATGTATCTGAAGAGATGAAGAGGTGTGAAACTTCTACTTGTGAATCATTGTTGTAAAGTTACCTCAATATAATAAATAATTTTTAAAAATACAAGCAGAGGGGCTTTGGAGATCTTTATGAACATAGTAAGAAAAAATGAATAAAAGTAGTATTTTCCAACTCCAAATCATTCCTTTACATAAAATATCAACATTTTCAAAGATGATATAGTCAATTGTCTAAACCCTTAATTCTTTAATTACCTGAAGAACAAGACATTTCTATATTATTATTATTATTATTATTATTATTATTATTATTATTTGTCAGCTGCAAGTAGCTGATTTATTTCTAAGATTTATTATTTGATCATTTCACTGTTTGACAGTTTTTTTTTATATTTAGATTATTCCCCCTCCCCAGGTTCTGTCAACAGTGGCAACAAACAACAAACCAATTTTCCTATCCTAGCCATCCTTCTAAGTGCCTTAAATTCTAATTTATTTGATTTATAAATACCATCATGAGAAAGGTACTATTACAATGGCCACTTTAAAATTGAGGACACTGAGGCAGAGAAAATTAAGTTGATTGCCCAAGGTTACTGTGCTAATAAGGAGCACACTTTCAACCATTGCAGTATGACTTAGCACATGTGCCCTCAATTACTGCAGTTAATTACTCATGTAATATATGTATTTATGTTGTCACCCTCTTTTTGATCAGCTGAGTTTCTGAAACTGAGTTTGACACTGTAAAATTCTGCCTGTGCACTTGAGTTTCAGCTCAATTATAAACGAGAATATGGCTTCCACTGGTATAGAGTTGCTGTAGAGCACAGATATTAAAGAGTGTCATCCTTAAAATGTAATTCTTATTGCTCATAATGTCTGTACAGCCAAATCTTACTTGTTCCATTGGGGTTAAAGGAAAACATTGCAAAAATGAAGCTCACAACTAACCCCAAATCTAATTTTTTGAAATCGTTTCCATCACAACTTTATCCAACATTAAGGCAAAATTACATAGTTTGAGCAATCATTATTTCTCTCAAGGTGATAACCCAAATGAGGATTAAGCTTTTAATAACAAATAAACGATCATGCTGCCAAAAAAGCTCTGAACACAGAGTTTTCGGCTTCCAGGAAGAAAAAATAATGAAACAGAGCACATATATAATGATTTTTACTTAGTGTATTTATAGCAGTGTTTTCCCAGTGAGTATTTGAAGTGTGATCAGTTGGATCACATGGTTTGTGTGTGTGTGTGTGTGTATATTTATCTGTATTAAAAAGTTCATTGTCAGCAAATTACAATGTAATTTTAAAAATCAGGACATATCCATTTTCACAAGACCTCAGCAAGGATTATTTGGGATTTTACCTGTTGTTCATGCAATCAAACTTTGAATTTTAGATCATATAAATTAATATTTTACTGGTCATTCCAATCTAAGAATGTGATTATCTATGTATTGGATAGTCTTTATTGACTCTCAAAATATTTTGCCCGATGCCAGAAAAAGTTACATACAGTTTTCTCAAAATCATTTTAATCTGTATACTCATCATCAAGTATGAATACTATCTAACAAACTTGTGTTAAATATCAGTAGATTATTTTTTCTCACTGCATAAACATTGCCTTTGATATTTTCCTGAAGTTGCTTTTTACTGTTTTATATATTTTCCCTTTACTGTAGCTGTTTTTTTTTAACTTTTATTGTGTTCTTTGATTTTAATGTATGTTTGCATCTGATTTTTAATTTTAAGTTTCTCCACCTTAAGGAGTATATTTTGTTCCTTTTAAATCAATATTAGCTTCTTCCTTTAAATTTTTCTTTTTCCTTTCCAACTCTTTCTGGATCATCAATTCAAAGTGTATTAAACCTTTGTATCATTTTTATACCAATATTTAATTAATATTCTCTGGAAATATAGACCTCTATCAGTTTGTTAACTTTGAACTATTTTATCTTAATTTAATTCCATCTTTGACAATGACTACTATGTTTTATATCATTCAACTACTTTTTAAATAATAGTAAATTAAATGTAATCTTTTGTTCAATTGCAGTTTTCTTTTTTACCAACTGATCTTGCTTGATTGTTTATCTTTACTTTTTATCATATTTTAACAGATTGAGTGTGGTTATTTTACCTTCCATTTCTCATAATTTTCATATTTATGGATTTGTGAATATTTTACATCCCCCCATTTCTGTTGATTTTACTATTTCATGACTTGACTTTTTGAGTGTTTGATTACTATTTACCATTTATTTTAAGAAGATTTGCAGAATTACATGAGTCCTGGGAGAAGGGGGTTTATTGCTGTCGAGGGGATTTGCATTTGCTTCAACAGACACTGGGGGCACAACCAGTTCAGGAAAACTTTCCTCTTTAATTACAGCATGAATGTTTGTTTTCAACATGAGATTTGGCTGAAAAACTCATGTGACGTTTGCTTCATGGTACAACATTCAAAGTTCTTTCTCTCACTTACCTTCTTGCTCAATGTCAAGCAATTGCTGTTGCTCTGATAATAGCTAGGGGACCCAGGTTTATCCATGATTCACTTTCCATGACAAGTATAATGTTTACATTGCCAATACTCGTAGACATACCTTCTAGAGTAGACTGTTAGCTTTTCTGTCTGTTGTACGCGAGGAGGTCATATAAGCACAGCACCAAAGTAGCTACAGAATAGCAAGCAAAACCAACATTATTACCCACTGTGGTTACCTATATTCAAATCTTCAGTTAGAATCTGGTCATAACATTTTTCAGGCATGTAGAAATATTATTTATCTTATCTCCCTGACACTTTAATTTGCTCTACTGACAGATACATAGCATGTCACAGTGCCAGAGGTGAAGAACCCATGTATATTTTACCATTGCTTTTTTCAGACTAATTCACTTTGCAGATACTTTGTAAACATGTGTCTTTTAATCTTATTTTACATGTTCGTGTTACTTTTTTTTTTGTAACTTCACCTATGCATCCCAAGCTATTACTTATATTTCTGAGATCTGTTTGAATATTAAAGCAAACCAAAAATTTGTTTTAAGAGAAAAAAATCTGATTTCTCTGTTCCAAAGCAATGACGGTGTTCAATTTCCAAAAAGAAGTCGACCATTATTTCACGCTAGAATAATTCACCTGTGATCTGTCTAATTGTTCACATTTCTCCTTTGAATTAATATTTGTGTTTAATTATCATTTACAAATGTGACCCTCAGAGTTTATTAATATAATTTCTATCACCCCAAAATATATATAATTGGAGTATTATCTTAAATTTTATGATAAGTAGACAGGATATGGAACCATAAGAAAACCATATAACTTTGGAAATGTGTTTCCAGGGGGTAGAGTCAAGTATAAAATAACAAGTGAAAACAAGCGGAGGCATAGTACAAACAAAAACAATTTACAAGGTGTATGATCCACAGCATATGACTGGAAGTAAACCACTCAGGCCTTAACACATTAAAAATAGTTATCAAATAGTAAACACTTTTGAGAAGACAGTTATATTTTACTAAAATTATATGAAAGTTATTCACCTTGAAGCAGTAATTTGAAAACTTTACTAATGTCCTATGAGTTATATATTACAAATTCACCAAGAGTAAGTATGTATCTATAATCAGAAAAAAAAAAAGAAAATGGTTACACTCTGAGTGCTTTGGAGTGCTATTGTATTTACTAGAAAGTTAATCTCAGTTTTTGCCCTTTTACCCTTTTGTGGCAAGTACCTTTATTTTCAATTCTACTTATCTTGTAGAATAAGAAGGCTAAAGTAAAAGTGAAAATAGCTGAAAGAATTTGTGAGGAATTCTCACTTCACATTTAAGCCAGGGCAGACCTAACTGATATATCTTTGCTTATGGTAAAGAAAGAGCAGCTGCTATAACTTAATTAGCTTGCCCTTCTCACCAGCAGCCTTAATTAGGACACCACTAATTGATGTAGTATACTTCCGGAGGGCTAAATAGAATTAACTTCTTTGAATTTGACCTGAAAGGATATGCCATAAACTACAGTTTTGAGAACTTAAGAGGCTCAAATTTTATAATTCAGCATCTTTTTATAGACATTGTGAAAAATATAAATGCAAATTTCCCAGTTTACAAAATATGGTACATTTCCTTAATAACTCAACTGTGTTCTTCTACAATGAATAATACATATTTCTATTAACTTTTCTCATATTTGCAAAGTTTAGTGTATAGATATATACTGGGATAGACTAATCTAGACTAAAATATGTATTTGCAATAAGTTATGTAAAATTGGTTAAATCTAACTTAAAATTTAAGTAAGAATATTCTAAAATTATATTATATATGTCATTTCTTAAAGAGAAACTTCATTTCTATATTCTATAATTAAACATCTAATGGGAAAGGAAATAATTTAAGATCCATCAATGCAGGAGAGGTCTGCTGCGTCATTTGGGTTAGCTCCCTGTCCGGGGATCAAACTCATGCTGCAGTGGCTGGTGCTAGTTTGATAGCTCTGAGACTTTACCCCTGTGCCACCAGGGAGTCCCCCTGAATAAAATCTTGCATTGAAGATGCAAAGCAAGGTATGATCCTATGTATGTGAATATTAAAAACTAGTCAAAGTGAACTCTAGTGATATGTTAATTAGTCACAAATATGCCAAGTGATCATGCCCTAAAAAAGGGCAAAGCCCTAATTACCAGGAATGTCAGAAAGGTGGAAACGTTGGGAGTGTAAAAATATATTTTGACTGAAAAAGTTTAAACAGGGAGTTTCTAAAGCAGTACTAGAGTTGAAAGGCACATATGTTTTATATTCTCTTCAATGTAATCAAGGTATTATTCTAAATGAAGATTAAAAGGTGAAATGTGCAAAGAATATAATTGCCAAATACATAGAAGATGATCATTTATTTTGTAGTCCTCCAGATAAAACAATTGGATCAGATTTAGAGTGAATCAGTTTTCTTTCTTAGAAGTAGTGATTGGTAACAATCTGAAATCTTTGTGTGCCAGGGAGGGTTTTATACAATATTTGCTTTAGAAAAATACTCAAATTTGAAAATTCATCCACACATCCCCTGTTTTCTGGCCTGGACTTCCACAAAAGTCCTCTACTTGCTTGCTCTATCACTATTCTTGCATTTATATAAGTCATTTCTTTATAGATTTGAGAGAACTTTGAAGGAATACATACATTCCTATCGCCATTGTCAATAAAACTAATGTGTTGTTTATTGAAAAAATTAAATTTTAAAGCATTCTTTTAAAAAAAAAAAACTGTCTTTAAACCTCTAAAATCACTCTGCATGATTTCTTTCTCTTAGGAGAGGGAAGACAAGGGAGAGAGAAGCAGGGAGGGAGTGGAGGTATGGGGTAGGGAGAGAGAGTTATTAGAAATTAATAGAACAAACTGAATGAAGAAAATCATTAGTGTTTCCTAAGCACTCTTCACTTCAGTAGGCGCTTAACATTTTTGTTTTAGATAATCAAAAATATTTCCAGTTTCTATAAGAAACCAAATAGCGAGAGTTTCTTAGTCATTCTCTGCTGATGATGTATGTGGTCTTTCTCTCATAATAAAAGATAGCTTTGAGAAATAATGGTGCATGTTGGTCAATTGCTGTCAGAATGAACAGCTCAGTAGCAGCTATTTCAAAATCAGAATTGTTGATGTTGGCAACCTTTTTGCATGCAGATGGATAATACTAAACCAGGTCTATCCACCAAATTAATTCATTTTATGATTTGAGGTTTTCTGTTGTGACAAACATAAAAATGCAGTTTGACTGAAAAACAAATACTTTTCTGAAGTCATCTTTCACTTACTAAGTTTGTGTGTTTTTATTTTGATGTTTACTAATAGCTTATCGCTTTTAGTTTTAAGCCTTTTCATTGGAATATGATTTCCATAGATGATGGTTCTGAATTCTGGAGGTTTGAACTTGGAATTAGTGTCAGTATTTTTACAGAGAGTTTGAATATCCCTGGCTTAACATGGTCTCATTTGGCATCTGAAAACTCCCCTATCCGGGTGCTCTCTACCTGTTTTCACTGAAGTGACAGCGTAACTTTATAACATTTCCTGCCAGTCTGATTGATCTGTTTTCATCATCCATAATTTACTTGATTTTTAGTCCCACATCTTTAATGATTTTATTGTATCTGTCTGTATTAGTGGAAAATCACCTAAAATCATATTTGCATGTTGCTTAGGATTTAATGGGGTTCATTTTCAAATAACCCCTTGAGTGAAGGGCATAGGGGGAAAAGTAAGAGAGAAGAATGAGCATGTACAAAACGTCTCAGGCATTATCCTTGAGAAATGAGGTTATATTTGTTTGCAACACATCATCAACACAGAAAAGAGTTAAGTAGAGTTACTGCATGGAACTGTCCTAAGGAAGCTGAGTCAACATTTTGAGAACATTGTGGATATACTAAATGAAACATTGACACGTTTTACTAAATGGACAAACAAAACTCAAAATAACTTGATTGATGCTTTTTCCCCAGAGTTGAAGTCATTTGAATAGAAGTATTTACTCCCACAATATCAGCTCCTTCATAGCAGTAACAGATTCTGATTCATCTCCTTATCCAGTCTATTATCCAGCATACTAACCTATAAATCACTTAAACCAATGTCCTAAGAACAATCACTATTAGCACTAATAATACAAATAAATGAGGTTTATTGAGCTCTAATTGTGCCAGACATGTTTTGCATGCTTTAATTAATTTAAAATTCATAGCAACTTTATTAAGTAGGTATTATTATTAATCGTATTATACTAAGAATATTATGTAACATGTTGAAGTCATTGCATATATTTAATATAATCTCAGTAAATTGTAGGTTTTGTGCATTAAAAAAAGAAGAGAGGAATGCTTTCTTTGTAATGTGAATATCCAAAAGAGAGTTAGAGCACTTTTTTTTTTTTTAACAATACTGAGTTGACTGGGCAAAAAATGGGGAAGGATGAGCTATCATTATCCCTTCATTAAACTAGGTCTGTGGGACCTTGGCCAAAGTCAGCATAATGAAGTAATAATGAAAAACGTTGTTCTGACCTTTTTCATGGTTGTACTTTGTTCTGAAAGTTTGAAATTATTTTTCCTGTAGAAGCCTGTTCATAATAAGATAGATTATTTAAAAGAAAATGCAAGCAATGATGTTTATATTTCTGTTTATGTGATGAACTATAAATTTACTTATTTTTAATGAATAGTTGTTTGTTCATGTATGTTAATTTCTTTAGCATGTAAAGAAACGCAGAAAATGATATGTTTTTAAGAGGTTGGTTAATGGACCGCCTAATTTATTGATTTTTTAAATTTTATTTATTTTTTGTACAAGAACTGGGGTATAGGCCAGAGTTGCAGGATGGTAAGAGGACTCACCAGAGGCAGAGTAGAGAGCAGAACAGGCAGACTGACTGAAATACTCTGCCGAGGGGAGCAGCAGGAAAGCTAGGAGAGGTCTGTTGTGCTATATGTGGGTAGCTCTCTGGCCAGGAATTGAATTCAGGCCATAGCAGTGATAGCACTGAGGCTTAACTCTTAGGCCACCAGGGAGGACCCCCTGATATGTTGTTACCATACTGCACCCACCAGCAAGACATTCAAGGTTTTCCACCACAGTCTATTGTATTTCCTCCTCAACTTCCTCTCACCCTTCCCCCTCGAAATGAACCATAACAACTAACACTAAGCTGGAAAGTCTTCGCCAACTTGAGAAGATTAGGAATTAAGATTCATATGGCATAGATTTTTCCTTAAACAATCATTCATTCTTTCTTTGTGTCTGTGCATACCTGCATACCAATTTGACAATGTTTGTTTATCATTTCTATATCATTCTTAGTTGGCAAACATGTTAGTATTTAGTGACACAGTAATCATGTAAATCCTTTTGAATGAGTAGTGGGCAAACATGTTAAATTTTATTCAAAGAGACATATAACTCTTGAATAAATATGGAAAACATTTCCATCCTTATGAAAATATACTATTAACCTTGAGCTATTTAGTAGAATATTTAGGTCAATTAAAAAATATATGTTTGAGAGCCATGGTTTAAAGATAGTAGCAAAAAAAGAACCTGATCTCACCTCTTCCCACAGACACAGCAAATCTACAACTAGATATGACATAATTTATACAGAAGATGGCTTGAAAGCCTAATAAACATACCATCCAGAACAAAGCACACAATGATAGTACTAAGACTGGTGGAAAGACAGTCTTTACTTTTGCCAAGGAAGATATCCCTCGAGGCTGCAGAGATTGACAGTGGGGAGGGGTACCAAAGGTGTGGAAGATTTTCCTGGGAAGTGGGGAAGAGGGTTGTCCCATAAATGAATCTGGTTCAGTGGATATGAGCTCCTGGAGCTCTGTCATTGAGGCACCAGCAAGAAACAGACTCAGAGGAATCACAGAACATAGGGAATGAGGTGCCAACCCTTCAAGATGGGCTTGTAGAATCACTCACCCTTGAGTCCAATACAGTAACACTTGCTTGAAAAGCACCTGAAATAATTTCAGTTACCTTTTTTTTTTTAAGATTTATTTATTTTATACAAGAACCGGGGTACAGGCCAGATGTGCGGGAGGGTGAGTGGATTCACCGAGACAGAGAGGGGAACAGAACAGGCAGATTGATGAAATACACTGCTGAGGGGAGCAGAGGACAAGACAGGAGAGGTCTGCCACACCCTCACCTGCTGGTGGGGATTGAACCAGCACTGCAGAGGCTGCTGAGACTTCAGACAACTTCACAGCATGGCTCTCAACCGCCTGCACCACCGAGGGTAGGCCTCCAATCCTCCAATTACCATTTTTATAGCAGATGACTGAGAGTCGAGAAAATTTAGGGACGGGCACCTTCCTGGTGGAGCAAGGGTTTAAGATGCAGCACCATGAAGCTATCTGCAGCCACTGAATCATGAGGTGGAAGCACAAGTTCGACCTCCTGCCAGCGAGGTGACCTGCATGGCTCAGCAGACCTCACCTGATTCCCCTACTGCTCCCCTAATCAATGTACCTTTTCTGTTCCCCACTCACTCTCTGGTGAATTCTCTCACCCTCCACACCTCTGGCCTGTACCCCAGTTCTTGTATGCATAAATAAATACTTTTTTTTTTAAAGAAACTTTAGGGATGATTCCTAGATCTGATACATTGGCAGGCACCATCTTGGCAGCTGCTTACAAGCTTGCTAATACTAGCACTGGCAGCACAATTATGCGACCCTCCCTTTTCCCCAGTCTTCTAGACTATATGGGTGTGCCCTGATGTGAACTCTACCCAGCCCTATGAGTTATCAGTTCAATCACAGTCCTTTCCCTGAGAAAAGCAACATGACTCCATGTGGGGGCACTATCCACTGAAGAGTGGACCTCCCACAGCTCAGCCAGTGTCAACAGACTCCAAGTGCCAGACCTCCAGACTTGCCTGAAAACATCCATACTCATTTTTCATATCAGTAATTAGTCAAGTCAATATTTAGATTCTGATTATGGCAGAAAATTGTGATAAAGCATGGATATTTTTATGTGAAAAATTGGCTTCAAAGCATTCCTTCTGCACATAGGGACATTTTAGAATTTAATTAAAGGGCTAATGATCCCCTTGGATATTCCGAATGGGTCTAAACAACAGAGGGAGACAATACACACTTTGCTTTTAGTGTGCCCTCTATGTAAAAATTAATGCTGTTATATCCATTGTTATATTGTTGTATTGAGTATAATTAAATTGTATTTAATCCATTATTAAATAGTATTTTAAAGGCCTTTTCCTAAAATTTTCAAAAAATATGATTATGAATGAATATTGGAAATCAGTCTGCAAAATGTTTATCAATAAAATGTTAAAACATAGATTTCATAAAATAATAATAGGCTATTTTAAAATAGTAGGTGCGATAGTTACAAAATAATATATATATCCACTATGTATATAATTTGTATTTTTTTCTACATCTAGTATATATATGTCTTCTTTCTTTACAGACAAATCATGTCCACTGAGACAAATAAAAAAAGTTGTTATAGAATTATAGCTTTGAAAAATTCCAATCAGCTTTCCCATGAAAAAATACCAGTGTTTTTCCATTTATTTTAAATGGAGATCATTATTCTGCTATCATTAACTATAATTAAATTATAATCATAAATTATAATTGAAGGAATTAAATGAGGTCAATTTAAGTTTTTCACTACTTTGTTTCAAGTTATTTGTCTTTGTAAATGAATTGCTATCTCAATTACTTTCAATTTTCATCAAGTGAAAAAATAAAGAAATGTATTCAATATGGTATTTGGTATGAAGAAGCATCGCTCTTTGAAAAAATGTCATATGAATAAGTTTTGATCTTGATTAATTACTTTTTCCTGCTCTATAGTCTTTTTGTAAATTTAAAAATTATTGAGATATAGCTGACATTCATTATATTAGTTTCAGATGCAGAGAATAATTATTTGATATTTGTATACAGTGTGAAGTGATTACTGCAGCAAGTATAGTTAACATCTGTTATTGCCAGATATTGTTAGAAAAAAAAAATTCTTGTGATGAGAACTTTTATGATCTACCCTCTAAGCAACTTTCAAATAGGGAATGCATATTAAATGTTGTTATCCTGTTATATATTATATCAGGATAATATGACAATATGTAGTATATAACTGGAAGTTTGTATATTTTTTACCCCTTCACCTATTTTTGCTACTCTCTTTCCCCTCTACCCCCCCACACACAATTGCCTCTGCCATCTTCTGTAAGATTGAATGTATTTTTTATGTTGTTTTTGTTTTCTTACATTTTATACTAAATAAGAGCATACAATATTTGTCTTTCTCCAATTTACTTAGAATAATACCATAAAGATTCATCCATGTTGTCACAAATGATGATTCCTTTCTTTTTTAAAATAACAATTGAGTGTTCTCTATATATGTAAAATGTATGCATATGTGCATATATACATGCCTTTGATAAGTCGTTTTCACATCTTAGCTTTTGTAAATGCTGTTGTAATAATGAATATAGGGGTGCAGATATCTTTTTGAGTTAGTGTTTTCTTTGGATGTATTACCAGAAGTGGAATTCCAAGATCATATAGACTTCCAATTATCATTTTTGAGTAAACATTTACTGTTTTCCATAGAGTTTGACTCAGAGTGTGTGAGGGATCCCTTTTCACCACATTTTCACCAATACTTTTTATTTCATGTCTTTTCGATGATAATATTTTGGCAGGTGTGAAGTGACATCTCATTTTTGTTTTTGATTTGTGTTATCTTAATGATGAGTAATGTTAAACATATTTTCATTTACCTATTGACCATCTATATGTTTTTTTTGTAAAAACATCTATTCATATCTTCTGCTCATTTTAGTCAGAATTTTCTTCTATTGAGTTGTATGAGTTCTTTCTATAATTGCAGCATTAGTCCTGTCTATATAGCAGATATATTATTTGCAAATATTTTCCCTCCATTTGGTATTTGGTAGGATGCCTTTTCATTTCATTAATTGTTTGATTATTGTGAAGAAATTTTTTAGATTGATGAATTCATACTTTTTGCATTTTACTTTTTATGTCTTCGCTTTTGGTGTCAGATTTTTGAAAATATAAAAAAAATATATACACATGGCTTTATTTCTGGGTTCATTATAATCCTGAATTGTGTTTTAAATATAAACAGTGGAGTAAGTTACTGACCATTATAAGTAAGAATTTTCCAAAAACTTTGAGAAACTTAGAATAATAACACTTTGACTCATGTATTCATTCATTATAATTGCGTGTGTGTGTGTGTTTGAATGTGGTGAATGTTGCAACTCACTTTCTGTTATACTCAATATTGAAAGTTTAGTTCATGATTTCAAGGACCCACACTAAGTGGCATATAGAAAACTATTCTGTATTCCATTTTAGGTGATTATATTGTAAGATATAATGAATGGTCAATTAGAGAGTGAAGGTATACAAAAACCAGAGTACACTGAAAACATTGTAAGATAGTAAGTAGGAGAAAATTGGAGAAGAATCTGCCATATTAACAAGAGGAGATAAATCGTCCACTTATAAGCTATGTCTTCTCTAGAGGACAGGAAATTGTTATGTTTAGAGAGCTAAGTTAAGCTAAAATCATGAACTATATAATCTTAAAATACGTATAAAATGCTAAAGTCAGCTGGGTAACAGTGCCAAATTCATTTGCATTTTAGAAGGTTGATGAAAAATTGTAAGGATTTTTAGTAAGAAAGAACTGGAACTTAGTAATATTAAATCAGTTGCGAATTTTTCTTGAAACTCTGTACCCAATTTGATGTGATTTTTCAGCCCCTTTACTACCCATTCCTTACATTGCATATAATTGTTAATTCTACAAAAAAAGGTAAAAGGATAAATTAGTATGATGTACCTGCTCTTGGTTAAACCTACTTAGCCTAAATTTTAAATTTATTAGGTCTAGTTTACTGAATAGTGTTGGGATATTCAAAGTTTTATCCTTAGTTGCCAGAGAGATGAGCTCTATGACATGCAGGCAAAATTTTCAGGCAAGAGAGGGCAGGGCTTAGACTGTGAAATAGTGTTGAAACTGGTAAGAGACTTTTATTAGCATCTTCATGTATTTTGACTGAACAGATAATGGTATTTCTTAATAGTCTGAATGGGAGAAGTGACAGGAGTCAAGGAGAGTTCAGGCTTTGTTACCTGTGCAAAATAAGAGCAAAAGAGCCATAAACTAAGATAAGAAGTCTGCTTGTGAAGAACGTTTGGGAGAATTCATGATTAACATAATAAATTTGAATTCCCTGGCTCAGCCTTGTAGATCTTCCAGTATCTGATTCTGACTTTCTAAAGGGTCCCGAGATTCTTCCCACTGTAAAAAGATTATATATTTTATATTTTAAGTTTTTCTGAGAAAGTAAAATAACAGAATATAATGGGTGTGAGAAACTGTATAATAGTCTAGTTCATTTATGGATCACATGTTTAAATAAATTAGTTTTAGAAATTTACACATTTTCACAATTATATCAATGATCACCATGCATTTATTTCAAAATAGATAAATGTCATCTATTTCAAAATGTTATAATCCAGTTTTAGGTGCTGTTAGATTTTAGTATTTTTAAAAGATTTTACTATTAAGGGTTATTTATATATATATTTCCTAATTATTCTATAAGGAAATTTTAAAGTACAAAATGCTCAATACCATTGAGTTGTATAAATACGTCCTTCCAAAGACATTCCAAGCATTTACATTTTTCTTTATTAATAGAGATGCAGAATTTGTCAATCTTGTTTTACATGCTGTAATTAATAGTGAGATTGATAACTTAAAATATTTAAAATGGATTGCATTTAATATTTTATGAATTGCCTCTTTATGATATTTCATATTTAGTATATCCGGATGACTGTACTAACTGATTTTGACATTTACTTTAACAGAATAATAGTTAAGGCAATGTGGTAATGGCATAAGGATTGATATGGATGAAAGAATAGAGAATCAGAATTAGATTCACACTCAGGATAATTGGTTTTGAAAAATAGTTAAAAACAAAATCTTTTCAACAAATGCTAATGGAACAATGGGACACTTACGTTTTTATTTCTTTTGTATCTTTGACATATGCCTCAAGATGCTTTCTCTGCCTTTCAGCTTTTTCTGGCTTAGGTATTTTTTCTCCACAGTTGCCATTACTTTCACTTCAATACTTAGAATTTCTATCATTCTTGATAACCACAAGCGACTTAAAATCGAAATAAAACAATAAGCACACATCATAATAGTTAATAGCAATGGAATTATTTCAAAGAGTATGTTTGGGATTAAAGGATCCAGAAAAAATGTGATCATGAGGTGGAAGTGACATGTGAGTTTGGAAAGCCTTGAAAACAAAAGTACATGTTGATTGCTCGTTTCTACTGTAATTACTTTTACTTGTACTTTGGAGTCCCTTGTTTCTGGAATCGCAATACAAAACAAAACATCAGAGCTTCTGAATTTGAGGTGCTGGTGATCACCAGAAAGCAGAGAGGTTCCTTAGCAGGATTTTAGGGGACACATTCTGATAATGCTTCCATTCCTAGACATCTTCATGTGTTACAGGTCAAGCCCCTAGCCAGCAAGCAGATGTCCAGGAGATGTGCAAGAATCATCCTTATCTTAAAGGAAGTCATTTTGTAGATTTACCTAACAGATAGTAAACAAACAACTCACATTGAGTCAGCAAGAATGAATTGATAGATTAGTACTCAGTAAATATTGAAGTGTAGACAGAGCAGCAAATTCATGTGAGGGGTGAAAGTGAATGTAAAGAATGTTATATAATATGCTAAAAGGTTTACAGTAAAAAGAAAGTTTCTAAATGCTGCCCTTTTATCGATCATATAAGAAAACTGGCCTCTAGCCAAGCATTGAAAGAATTAAGGAGTGCCACTAAGTTTCCGGCAATGAACAAAATAAAAATATGTCTTTTGTATGTTGTCCTTTAACCCCATAGCAAACATGTGACATATTTACATATGTTATTAACTGAAGCCTAGAAAATTTAAATAATTTACTCAAGATGCAATTAAAGCCAAATAGAGATTTATCTAGGTTTAACTAGCTTAAAGGACTGACTTCTTTCCATCATACCAGTAATTTTTTTTTTTAATTGAGGTAATGGTTTACAGCACTGTAAATGATAGAGGAATACCAGTTGACACATCTTCAAACAAATGTTATCACACCACTGGACCCCCTCACCTTTCGTTCTTGTCCCTTTCTTCTAACCTCAGATCTGCAGTTGGATTTTAAGTTTGTTTTGGTGTATGGTTTACAGCACTGTATGTGATTGACACATAGGATTGCACTTCCTGAGATGCATGTCACCACAACCTACCCTATTGCCAAGACACCCCCCTCCCTGCTCTGTAGTTTCAGTTCTACAGTCAGATTTCTAGGGTTTGTTATTACTAGTTCCATTTTGTTGTAATTCTTAACTGGATGCTTTTGTCCCCCAGTACAGTTGCAATGTCTAGAGACATTTTTGTTACACCTGGGAGAGGGGAGCTAACAGAGTCAGTGAATAAAAGATAGAAATACTACTATACATTCAATACTGTACAAGCAAGCCCCCACAACAAAGAAATATACATCCCCAAATATCAATAATACCAAAGGTGCAAAACTCTGCATTACACTATGTTGAGCAGAATTAGCTAACAGTGTTTTCATGAGTTGAGGAATTTATTTTTATTTTTATATTATATTTTAAAGTGGTGTGAGAGAACTTCATTTTAATAGATGTAGTTTAATGACATGATAAAGAGACTGAAAAGTATTTTAATATTAGTATTCTGATGGAGAAAATGAGAAGGTATTGTGCTTTCCTTCTAAATTCTGTTCCTCTACAAAGTTAGAGAGTGCATTCATATTGTAGCTATTCAACTCTTCTCACATTCTCTTAAATAAGATCAGTGATTATAGACTCACAAATACATCTCACCAACATATACTATCAATATAATCCAGAATTGCATTTTGATCTATGATTATATATAATTCATGATAATTAATAGTATTGAATATGATCTGTAAACATTTGAAAAATCATTTGGTGTTCTCAGGGTACATACCAAGTCCTCTCCAAATAATGCAATATCCTGGTGATGATTTTACTTATAGAAAGTGTTCTGGATTTCCACATCAAATAGGAATTACAGAACGAGTGGCGAAATAAGAAACAGCTTACAGATTCATCTCAGTACTAGCAGTGTATACTAGGAGATGGGGACAAGAAACAAGGAAAATTAAGATAGTCAAAAGATTATTCAAATAATTATACATTGAATCTACAAAGCCAGTGAAAGAGTGAGCTCCCATGGCATATAGGTTAACCACTAATGGGACATCAACTCTAGCCCATTACCGGGTGGAAAACTAAATGTCTGGGGTATGAAGAGCAAAAAGGAAGTTGGTTAATGTGATACTTTCTTATAAAAATAATTAGCAACCATTTTTCCAGAGACAACTATTAGCGGTCCCATAAAGAGTATTATACGTTTGACTCATATCATCTGATAATGGTGGCTATTATGATATTACACAGTAATTCATGTAATAGTGCTTTCTCATTTTCCCCTTAGGGATATAGTGCTTGACTTATAGCAAAAGTTTGACATTATAAAGTCTCCAATACTTTAAAAGATCTTAAATTAAAAATGGAATAATTACTCAAATATCCAGCTAAATCATCTTTTCTCTCCCTTCCTCTTTTGCTCCCTCCCTCCCTTATACCCTTTCTCACTGAAAAGGCCACTGGTGACAAACACAAATTGTTGAAAATTGAGATACCATCCATTAACAATTTCATTCATTTTAATGATGAGATATAATCATACCTCAGGAAAAATGCATGACTTTTCTTCATTTCCATTTAGGTTATTATCCAT
Source organism: Talpa europaea (assembly GCF_964194135.1). Lineage (NCBI taxonomy): Eukaryota > Metazoa > Chordata > Mammalia > Eulipotyphla > Talpidae > Talpa > Talpa europaea. The sequence goes on from NC_140072.1 coordinate 124,247,492, forward strand.
CTCAAAAGTATGTGAACTCTTAGTGGTACAATGATTTTTATTTAGTTCGGTAAGAGTTAATCCTTCCAAGGGATTTTTGAATGAGAAAAATTATATCTAATACTCTGCAATTTTTCCCATTGTGAATATTTCCATTAGGCACTTATTTCTATACCATGCATGTTAAGTTAAACATTTTCCCATTAATTTTGTATCTTTTCTATTTAAGTATCTCTGTGTGAGCTCTGACCAACAGAAAAAAAAAGTCAGATTACATTTTAGAATAAATCTTTTCTCAAATATATAGCATCAATCATATATAGAAAATTAGGGTATTTTTATTCTAACAATAACTTCATGAATTTTTATAATACTACATGCCAGTTTTAAAAATAAACTGTCTACACAGAATCTCAGATCCAGTGAATATATTCTTAAGTAATATATAAGAAATAAAGGTACCATCACATTAAATAAGATAAAATATATATATATATATATTTTTTTTATTTTTAAAATGTGTCAATGTATATACCATGTAATCCGGCCATTGCTCTTGTGGGTATCTATCTAATGACTATGAAACCATCCACTCCAAAAAAGTATGGTCCTCTACAATGTTTACTACAGCTTTATATACAGAACTAGGGAACAACATAAGTGCCCACTGATAAAGGATTAGGTAAATAAGATGTGGTTTAACCTCACCATGGAATATTATTCAGCTATTCACCTATAAGAAAAGATAAAATGTTACCATTTACAGCAAAATGGAAGTGTCTAGTGGAAAGCAAGTCAGAAATATATAATATATATTGAATTATTTTATATATATATGTGTGAAATAAGGAATCAAAAGTAGCTGACTTGATAAAGCAAAGGCATTGTAAACTAGCACCTATTGATAACCAGAGTCCAGTTTCTGAGGGAGGTGAATGAGACAAAGTGATAAGGCAGGAATCATGTTTGCTTTATCTGTCTCTATCTATTCTTATTGCTCAGAACAATGCCCGGGGGCCATAAATATCCATTGATTGAATTAATGCTTATTTCCAATAATAATATAAAGACATATACATAGTTTATCACAAATATATTTTCATAGAAAACTTGCATAAAATAAAATTTAATAAAAATCATGAAACTGATAGATGTAAAAGACAGTTTTCTGATTTTGCTTGCCTATTCAAATAGATACATTTGAGAAAAAAAATCCCCCCAAATGTTTATAATGTATTAATTTACTAATATGAATTCCATTGCAAGAGGTATCTGTGGACAACGTACTATTCCACATATTCCCTATACGAAATGAATCACTTTACATTTGGGGAATCATAATATCAAGCTAATAGTCAAATTTACAGTAGCATTTATTCAATCTAGCATTGAATACATTTTATCTCTCTGGTATGCTGGATAACAGTCATATCCAATATGAACTTAATTAATTTTTAGTTTTTGGTTATGTTGATCCTACAATGTGAGCATATTGTCATGAACTGTATACCAACCACAATGAATTGAATGAGAATGAGAATGAAAGTGGGAGTAAATGGTGATATAGTTTAATATTAATCTTCCTTCTGTACAGCCTGCAAATATGTTATCAAATACTACTATATTTAACCGTGACCACAATATTTAAAAGAAGGAAAGAATGCAGCAAAGTAGTGTGAAGAAGAACACTGTTGCTGTGGATATAAAGTTTATGAAAATAGTGTGAATGGAAAAAGAATGAAAAAAATAAGGTAATTAATGGAGCAAAGCATTATATATTTTATTATTTGCATTGCAGATCTCTGAAAAAACATGTATAATTCATAGGCTACCTTTACACGATGAAATTATATTCTTTTAAAAAAAAATTTGGTCAAAGTCTTCAAGCAATTATGTATTCTTCTACATAATTCTTAATTACGTAGATTAGAAATAGTTACCATTGAAATAGTTGGAAGGAGTAGCTACTTTCCTTTATTAGAATATAAAATGACAGCAAAATGTTTATATGATTTGGTATCTATTTCTATGAAACATTCTAAATGCTGTTTACGTTTTCCTACAGAACTTACTTTAAGTAAGTTCAGTGAATGTTTTTTAACCTCAATTAGCTAAAATATTTTTAGAAGTCTTTCATCTTCCTTGTCTTGTAAGGATGAATCAATAAAAGAGCTTTTGTTCCTCTGCAAGTTGGAACAATTTCAGATAAATGAATTTTTCCTCCTTTGTTGCCATTGCCACCCTAACAGAAGCTACTGGTGACAATAAAGAAACCACATTTTCAGCAATTTTGTGCTGGAGCTGTGTGTGAGGACATGTGTTAAGCAGCATCCCTTTTCTGCTACAGTTCCAAATAGTTTGACAGGCACAACAGTTATTTGCTTTTATATGTAAAGATATTAGTAGCCCCCCCACTGATAATGCCATTATAAAATGCATTCCTCAACAAATGCTACATTTCCTTGAATCCCTGTGGAGCCTCCCTGCATGACATGTGAGAAGCATTTGAAGTTGCTTAGTATTTTTTTAGAGACTTCTGCTCAGTGTTCACATTTCTTACATATAGTAATAGTGAATTCTACTGCATGTACACAAAGATACACAGAGACATTTATCTTTTCTAAAACCTATCTCATTTTGGAAATTAGCTTAAATACAATTAAGAGTAACCTGAAGGTAAATTCGCGGAGAGTCTATTTCATCTTAGAGATATATTTAAAAAAGATCTGCTAGAAATAGCTTTGAAATGATCGATGGCATTTAGGATTTTTATAAATTGTTCCCAAATTAAAAGAAAAGATGAAAATACCTCAGCCACTATAAGAGGTAAGTGCTTAATTGCTAACTCTAAAATAATGAGTATGTGTGAGTAGATATGGAGCTATGCATTATCAGAATTATGAACATTTTATTTAATCACCTATCTTCATATATATCAAAACAGATAACATTTCTTTATTCAAATATATTTATAGAAGTATTTTATAGAGTTTCATAATACAAAGTACCTGAACCATGGAAAAAAATTATGAAGTTTGAAAATGAGAATTTCATGCCAAAACTCGTTTCAAGGAAAATATGCTCAATATTCTGAGTAGGTGTTTATAATCTTAAATAGCTTTTTTTGTGTGTATGTGTCCATAAAACGCCACTCCTAACATTAAAGAATCCCAGAACTAAAGTAAGTATTTTGGATTGAGAACCACCATACTTGGAAGAGACTATAGGTTAACAAAGATAATTTAGTAAAATAGAAACATTAGTACTCAAAAGGAAGAAATTATTTGTAAAATGGCATGTCTCAGAAAAATTAGGAGAAAGCGGTTTTAAAATAGAAAATGAACAAAATTGACTATAAGTTGCTGCTTTTTTAGACTGTTTAACACCACTATTATATATGATAAAGCCATTGATAAGTGAATTTTTCAAATTCCTTTACATAATTATAAGAGAACTTACCTGATTTTTTAAACTATAAACATGACTACATCCACACACTCTGCAATCTGTGCTTCAAGACAGTATTTCACCAGCATCCCCTAGGAAACACACACACCATAATCTATGTGGTGTACTTGAGCATTGCATACATTTAGCATGCATCAGGTTATATGCTAGTCACTCACTGATTTTTGATGAACTAAATTGATGAATTAAAGCACAGGTTCAGTGTGCATAGTTCACAGCACACACTGTTATCCCAGATACAGAGAGATCAGTTGATTACTCATGAGTGCAGCCACAGTTAGGATCGTCCATACTGCTGGTAACATTTAGAACGGATGCTTATAATAGCATTGTGCCAATCCTGTTTTCCAAATGTAGGAATGAAATATATCTGATAATATCTTCGGAAGCATAGCTTATGATGAAAATCATGCTAATGCATGTTATGGAACAATGATGCCTCTTTTATTGTTTATAAATCAAATAGATGAAACACAATTACAATATATAGTAATAACTGTTATTTATAAGCACAAAATTACCTTATTACTTACATGGTATTTAGTTAATATATCATGATTAGTATAAATTTTCCAGGATTGCATTGTTACATTCTAAACTTCAGTAGAGTCTTAAAGTACCTGTCTGAAAAATATAAAATTATCTTGTCATGGAAAATTGACATTAATTATCCTTAAAAGAAATCACAGCTGTTATCAGACATAAAGAGTTGATGATGTCTTAGAGGAAGTGAGAGGATCTTGAAATTTTCAATAATCTTTTTAATATATTTTAATATCTGAGAGAAAAAAAGTGTCCAAAATGTCATTGTGTGTAATATCTATCAACAAAACAAGACCAAATAGCTGCAATATATGCCTAGTTTACCATTAATTGCAAAACCCCAGCTATCACTTTCGATAGACTACAGTTCAGTAAGTGGTATGTAACAAAATAATGAAGGGAGTTAACAAAGATTTATTCAGCCTTACTGGATGTTTTATACTAGAAAAGATACTTGACATGCATGATCTCACATTAATTCCTTTAGGTGACACAACACTCTATTTTCAAAAGTTTGGATTTAGTTACAAAAAGAAATACTATGCAAAAATTCTGGAAAGCAACAATACAATGTAGGCACATGGTTTACAGAACATTGGGATGCTCAGGGCAAATAAATAAAAGAAAATCCTGCATGTTTCAGAGGAGCTTCAGCTGGAAAAAAAAAAAGGGCAATAGATAATATTTAAAAGGAGTGATTCCTCAAAACTAAACCCAGAAATTGCAACGATTCTTTAGACTCTCCAGAAAATTTACATCAACAGTTTCAGGATGTGCCTTGAAATAGGTGGAAAGCAGCATTCAGTGAGAACTCTCTGAATCTCACACCAATTGTAGTTGCCTCTGCTCAAGTTTATCTCCTACCAACCACTTTAATTTGATGATGGAGGTGTGGACGGATGTACACACCCAGATTCATGTCAGAGAACATTCAATTCATGATGCATGTCTCCAAGTGTTATGATATCAGTTGAGGTCTCTGGACATGTGTTCAGTCTTTGCAAGGAGCCAGCGCTAAGCTGTAGTTGTTAATCACTGGGTAGATAGATAATTGTAGGAGAACAGTGTTTTGCTCCTAAATAGTTATTTGCCTGAAGACACTTCAAACACAGTTAGATATATTGGGTCATGCAGAATGAGGACAGAGTAACTAACATAGAAACTTAACACTTGTTCCAAACTTATAATGTACTAGGACAAAAATCAGAGTAATAACTTCAAATAAAGTAGGTTTGCTGCTTAAATTCAGTACACCAGGAGTGTCTTTTCTGTTAATGCATGTATAAAGTGTTCATCTGGAAGACAGTATGTCAACATACCTCATACCACTGAACCCATAATCTCCAACTGCCCCTTAATAAGCCTGTATTTCTAAGCCTCTGACACACATTTGTCTTCTAAGGGATCTATTCTGTTTGCTCACTCCAGCTCAGCATGTCCAATCAGAATGATTTTGTCAATATGAGCAGACAAACGTGATTCCTTTGGGTATGAGAGCTTACAAATAGATAAAACCCTAGCATAAGACACTGACTTTTGATTCTGTCCCTGTCAAGCAAAGGCAAACTGTTTTTCATGGTCTTTATTAAGAAATATGGGGGAAAAACCAGGACCAAGAGCAACTTACCAAATACTGGGAACTCTTTCTTTGCTTTGAAACAGCACCTGCCTTTTCAGTCACCAATTGTTTCCTTTATTGTTGAATTGTATTGGAAAAAACACATTTTTTATTAACCAGTTGATGGACATTTTGCTTATTTCTATGTTTGAGCTACTCTGGGATATTATAAAACTCTGCATATTTATATAAGGCTTCATACAAACATATGCTCTTGTTTTTCTTGAGTAAATGCCTGGAAAAAAATCAGTGGGTCATAAGAAACAAGTTAGGTAATCTTTATCAAAACCTGTATGATTGGTTTCCAGATGGGTTATACTGTTTACTCCAATCTGAATGCCTGTCTACCTTTGTATATTTTATTTCATGAAATACTATTTCATTTATCTATTTTGGATTTTTTTTAACTTACTGAGTTGAAAGAGTGGTTGCTTTTTATTTCCAACTATATTGAGACATATATTTTCATTTTCTAGTTTCTTTCAAAAGTCAGATGTAATTTAGAATAGGAAACTAACGGTCACAGAACACGGATAAAATAATCTGTACAAAATAAGTTAATTTTGGGTGGGGAATTATTGAGAGCAGATTTGAGATGACAAAAATCAGCACTAGTTAGTAGATAAACAAAAATGTAGATGCTCTAAAGTTTGCAGAACTGGTGGCTGGCAGTTAGAGGAAAGCAGCTATTTTATAGAAGAAGGCAGGGATGTGGAATTGAAAGGCATTCTCTGGAAGTATGTTGATAAAGAAAATTAACAAGTAGAAGAATTAAGTCCAAAAAACAAGAAAAAATTACTAAATATAACTCTCTCAGAACTTTTCCTCACACAGTCCATAATCCTTTCTCTACACACACATCACATACTACCAGAGATCAAAACAAAACAAAACAAAACAAAACAAAACACTTCAAATGAAAATAAGATGGCAGGCAACATTGTAGCAAAGCAATGAAATAAATGAAGCAAACTGCATTTTTTCATCAAGCTTAGAGATTTTGATATTTGATTTCTAATTCCAAACCTATGTCCATATTTCAATTTAAAAAATAATTTAAAAATCCTATCTAAAATGTTTCAATTGTTTCTCCCTACAACATGGAAAACTAATATGATAAAAATTATCATCAATATATTTGCTTATTTGTGTACTTGTTTATGAATTTGAGCATTTTTCTTGTATTTATAAGTCCTGAATCTCTTTTTTCAAAATAAATTTCTACTCAGTTGATTGAATACATTATTATATCCTCACTGAGTTAAAAATCTTATTTTTATAATTATTCATGAATTGTTAAAAATGAATGTCTACATTTTAGTTTGTTTTTACTACTTATAGTACATTATTAAATTATATCATATTAAATTCAGCATATCTAAAAGTGGACATTATATATTTCTCCCTGAGCCATATTTTTCATGTGAAATGGATAATATAATCAG